>NC_059105.1:96766208-97066208 GCF_020740685.1 Jaculus jaculus | reverse complement strand
TTCAAATATCTCACACTTTAAAAAATATTCTTTTCCACATTAAGCATTTAGATATTGGCAAATAAAAGCTTCAGAATGGCAACATTAATCATTAGCATTTTGCACACATTTTTCACTGGACACATTGTTTAACAACTGCATTATTCAAAATAATCTTTTTCTATTCTTAATAGAACATGTAGACATATATAGGTTCCCATTTCACTCAGAAAAAATGAGGGAAAGGGATATGAAATTGCAGTCATCTTATCATTTTTAACATTCTATATACATTTTAAAATATTGTTGCTCTGTGAAACCAGATAATTTAATAAAAAGCAATACACTTTAGAGTTATGTTTACTAAAGTAGGTAATGTATCCTTAATGTGCTTCTGAAAACTTATTTTTCCCTTGCATACTAATCTAATTTTACCATTCCTATTTTGAAATCCTCAAAAATATCTAACTTTCTACAAACAAAGATACCAATAAATGCTGAATGTAACTGCTACATTTATTTTCCCTTTAACTGTTCCACTGCTACCATCATTACTTTGCACTGAATGTATTCTTACAGATAAGTCATTCTTTTAAAATATTTTGAAATGAAACTATATCTAACAAACCATTAAGTTCATCTCTCTCTATAAGTAGGTGTTTAGGGACTATCATTTTCTAAATGTATCCAGTACCAACATGCTCAATTATGAAACAGTCTTCATATGATGAAGCACCTAAGACAGCAGTTCATATTTATAATAATAAACTTAATCTTCATTACAGTACCAGGACAAAGCAGGATTCCCTTCCTCATTTTAGATCCAACAGTGAACTACATAACACAATACCACATAAAAGAAATAAAAGGAGCAACATAAAACACACTGCATTAAATATTAGGATTAGGATAAAAAAATCCACACAAATAACAAATCATCAAGCATAAAACTGCAGAGCCAGCAGCAGAGTGAACATCTCAGTAACAGCAAATGGAGTGAAATGGCTCCATAGTTAGATAAACAATGTATTCAAGTCAATCATTTTTTTTGACATATTTTATATGGCCTTTGTTAAGATTATTTTATCTCCTAAAATTAAAGAGTTTCCAGTGGCACAAAATTTCATCCATATTCTGATCTGGAAATTATAATTAACATATTATAATAACATATAGCTAATATAGTGGAAACCTGGGTCAAACAGAAACTTCCCTGGCCCACTTCTCTTAGGAGTATGCCTTAAAATTGCATCAATGAGTAAACAGTACTCTGACATGACACTGGAAAACAAAGCATTAATGAATAGGAAAGTAGATCAAAATATCATCTAATTAAGAAGTAGTCTTATGATGAGATGTCCTGCTGGCTTTAAATGAAGATAAAGGGCTGTTGTTTACAGAGTGCTGAGAAAAGTCCTTAAGTGTGAAGTCATAGTTTGATTTAATACAAGGATGGGAAAGGAGGTTAAAAAGTCTAAAATAAAATAATAACAAAAAACCCATAAATTTAACTGTATTTATAAAGTTTTATTAAAATAAATATAGCAGCATTACATTTTTCTAGTATGGAATATAAAAAATGCAAATACTTTCTGTCCCTTGAATCCATCTAAACCTTGTGAACAAAGCAGCATCTAATTTTTCCATGGTTACCATAATAAAATTTTAACTTCTTAAGAGAAACTCTTTATTGTACAAAAGTTATGATCAACATTAATCCCAATTATGCTAAAATACATGGACTTTATAACAAAAGGTTGGAAAGTTTCAGAGAAGGGTAAAGTCTCCAGAAATGGATTCTGGCTTCCTTTTCATGTAGTAGTTTACTGATAATCCTGCCTAAATAAACTGATTTGACCTTGGGAATATCTCACATTCCATGGAGCAGCTCTTTTGAATAATCTCCAAAACCTAAACATCTTAGAAGACTTTGGATCTTCTCCCAGAAAAGCCTTCATCCTAATGGCCACCTATAGGGGATGAAAGGGTTCACATTTTATCCAAATTCCTGGGATATTGAGTGATGCCTAAACCAGTCTGTCCTCTGTTCTGCTCTGGATGGCAGGAAATTTAAATGAAGCATATATTACAATATGGCATTATTCTCTGAGCACAGCTTCTTTTAATCAAACAAATCTTTTCAGATTTCTTAAGTCCTAGAAGTTAAGAAAAAAGCAGAGAGTGGGAAAACAAAATCTAGGCCTCTGCAGTCAAGTATATACAGAAAGTTCAGGAAAGGCAAGAAACATACTTGCCATTTTAAACCCAGCCCAGTAAATCATCCCAGATTCAACTGCATTCACAATTGTCTACCAATTATTCTAGTATGTTTACTTCCTGCTTGCGCAGGAAATGCTACACATCCAAAAACCGTCAGAGAGGAAACAACTTCAATCGAAGCTCATACTGTGGATGCCCAAGAATAAGAATTCATCCTTTACTCTGCTATATGCTTGGTCAGCTTAATAGAGAGAAAATAATCTGAAGTCCGGGCGGGGCGGGGAGGATAGTTACTTTTCACATTCTCCATATAGTCTTCTACTGAGACCTTTGGCTTCACTGTACACTATTCCTAGGTAAAGTGGTATGCATATGTGAGTATGAATGTGTGTGTGAGCATGTGTGTATGTATAGAGCCCAAGTTTGTGTAAAAACAATTTCACTCTTCCATAAGCACATTTCAAAAGAGAAACTCAGAAAAACATGAAGCCTTACAGAATTTTCTAACTTTATGCGATTACTTATCTGTCATTTGCTATGACTAAGGATCTTGTGACTTGTTCAAGGTCATTCAATTAGTCCTCAACCAGACAGTGCTGCAGCAAGCAAGGCTATTCAGAAGCTAAGCAGGAATGGGTCTATTTCCCAGAAAGGAATTCTGTCCTTTCAGCATTGTCGGTAGCAAGAACATGAGATCAGACACCTTGAAAGAGGAGCTGGCTAAAGTCTGAATAATGTTGCTCTAACTTTACAGTTTTTAGCATACACACAGATTAAAGGTGAATAAAGTATAGTTACAGCTTGGAAAATACAAACATAAGTCTCTTAAATTTGGTGAGCACAAACTATACTTTATTAGTACTACAAAAGATACTGGCTTCCAAGGGACTTAAAATTATGTGGTTTATCTTGTGGCAGACACACAAAGCTTTGCAACAATATTATATTTTGTCCTGTGACCACACCTGTCCACCTTTGCCTAGACTCAAATGAGGAGCCATTAAAGCCGAATTCCCTGAGTGAGATCCTGGAAGGAACAATCTTTATTAACACTAAGAACATTGTGTGAATACATTATCTGATCTTTCTAAGTTAATTAGAAGTTGTAAGTTATTAACAACACAGCCAAAACAACTGGATAGCTACTTTCTGGGATCAAATACACTTCAAGTATGGCATAAAAATGGAGAGCTGTGGACTATAAGCTTTAAGAATAAAGAAAAACATTATTTTTACAATCAAAGTGTAGATGGAGGGTTGGAGAAATGGCTTAGTGATTAAGCACTTGCCTGTGAAGCCTAAGGACCCCAGTTCAAGGCTCAATTCCCCAGGACCCATGTTAGCCGGATGCACAAGGGGACGCACGTGTCTGGAGTTTGTTTCCTGTGTCTGGAGACCCTGGAGCACCCATTCTCTTTTTCTGCCTCTTCCTATCTGTCATTCTCAATTTTTTTTTTTAAAAAGGGTTTCTTTTTGTGTTTTTTTTTTAAATGATTATGGATATAAATTTGGTGAAAAAATGTTTGTTTTCTATTCCTCCTACAGAAAGGTGACTGGTCACATATTCCAGACAAAGTCAATAACAGGAAACTGAATCAATATGCAGAGAAGCAACCTAAAGGTTTATATTCTTTTCAACAATTTATCACTCAAAGATGGAGCCAGAGAAGTTCTTGGGGTCACAGAAGTACTGGTGGTAGGACTGGGCAGGAGAAACTCACCTGCTAGGCCCTCTCCTCAGCCACAAATGAGCAGACTAAAGCCTTGTAGTGTCCATATAAAAGGTAGGCTTGAAAAGCGCACCTGTAGTCCTGGCACTGAGCAAGTGGACACAGGATCACCCCTGGAGCTAGGAAGACAGCCTTCCAGCTGACTCTATGAGGTTCAGTGAGACAATGTCTTAAAAATCAAAGTGGAGGGCTGGAGAGATGGCTTAGCGGTTAAGTGCTTGCCTGTGAAGTACCCCGGTTTGAGGCTTGATTCCCCAGGACCCACATTAGCCACATGCACAAGGGGGCGAACCTGTCTGGAGTTCATTTGCAGTGGCTGGAGGCCCAGGCACGCCCATTCTCTCTATCTGCCTCTTTCTCTGTCTGTTGCTCGCAAATAAGTTAAAAAAAAAAAAAAAAGTGGAGAGAGATCGAGGAAGACTCTTGGCATCAACATCTTTATTCAGCCCTTCCACATATGTCCATGCACATATGAACATGCATGCACACACATACAAAGATAAACAATAACTTGAAATCAATCTACTGTTTAATCTTATATAACTGGGATATAACAAGTCTTCTAATAAGAAATGTAAAATGACAGAATTTTGAAACTTAAAGGGAATTAAGACAGAATGTTTTTCATTTTACAGATTCATACTCTGAGGTCATAAAAGGTTAAGTGACAAGTTTGACCACACACACAGCTACTTAGTAATAAGACTGCTATAACTCTAACCACCACCCCGGAGTTCTTTTCAACATGGCAAGCACTTCAAATTACATCCAGAATAGAAGCAATGTTCTCCAAAAATGTGTCAAAGGCTATAGATGGGCAGAGAACCAGCTATCAGGAATGATGATCATTACCCCCAATAAGGGGCGGGTTGGGGGATTGTTTAACTTTCTCTGACATGGCCAAATTATACAATCACATTTGCCTTAGTTTCCTCCTTGAGGAATAGATAATTTTGACATATGCTATGTTGCAAAGAGTAAAAAAGCTGATGTTTTGCAAACGTTTGTGGTTATAAAGTAAAATTAACTTCTGAGGAGATAAGCAATCTGAAAAATACTGAGCTCACTGATTGATTATGATTGATAATTACAAGCTGGAGCTTTCTCCCTGCTTCTATCTTACTCATCTAAGCAGAAACAGTTCTGTCTGAAACTTCTGAAAAGTAATAAAATGTTTAGGAAGCTAACTCACCAGCTAGGATGTGGAATGCACTAAAAGTCTGAACATGTGTATGCATTGGAAGAAATACAAAAAATAGAGAAAAGGTAGAATTTTGAAGAGGACTGTTTAGCTAACCTAAAAGCTGTAACATGCATCAACACATTAAAAGTGCCTCCTTTTTATTGATATTAACATTTGATTGACTATATTAAAAGATACACTTCTACCTCCAAACCATTCTACCTTCATCTAGCATATGTAGAGCCAAAATTCAGTGCCTAAGTTCTTTTGAAAGTCTCAAATATCAGTGTCTTACATATTTTTTTTTTAATCTTTAAAGACACTCTCAGATGTTTTAGTTAATGGTTCCTTTTATTTATTTATTTATTAGTTTTGTACTCAGCAAATACAGTCAATTTGGTACCATTATTAGGCTCATCCATTACCTTTCCCCTGCCCTTGGACCCTCCTTGTTGAGGTGTATCGGTCATGCATTCTGTAGTCAGCCCACAGCTATGGGTAAGATAAATGTCTGCATATCATGATGATTGTCACAAAGAGAGAGGCATAGAAAACCCAAGGTCACTATAGCTCTCACAAAGAAGGAGTAACAGGACTCTATAAACTGCCTCCTAATTGCACAGAACCATGGCTAAGAGAGAAAAGTGCTGTCTCCACCTTTCACTCAATTTCATTCATACGTTTAATTCTACTGGCAAAACTGTTTATGTGTGTTATATTTTTGCAATCAGCTAACAGCAGCATTTAGAACTCAACCTCAGAGAATATTGTTTTCAGCAAAAGCTTTTCTTTAACAAACTTAGCTACAATTCCATAGGCAGATAAAGAATAAAGTGCTAGACAGCTCAGCAAAAATACTGGGAAACTATTTAAACAAGTACACAGCATAGAACATTCTCCTTGTGTACTGCATCAGACACCACACACACTGCTGTACCAGAAGAAAAGCCCAGGGCAATACCTTCTTGAGATGGGAAACCAGGCTCACCTAAAATGCACAGTTCCACAATGAAGAAACTTATGATCTACTTAGAAGTCACCTACAGAGGAAAGAGGCAAGTACATGCTGCAGACTGGTTGTACTGTGGACATAAGCCATAACAAACAGATGCCATAGAGCAGGTAGAAAATTATTCCATATTACCAGCATGTGTTCTATACTGCTGTTTAGTTGGCTAAAGAGAAGAATGAAACCTTTTCACATTATTTAGAGAAATAGAATATGTATACTCTACCACAAATTCTTAGAAAAAGCAGGAGCAAAGTGTATTTATAAAATCATAAATGAATTACAACCCTTCCACAACAATTTGAGTGAATGTCATAGCCATGGATCTGCTCTGTGCTGTCAAGTTGGGAAGGCCATCCTCTCCCTAGATACAAAGTCAGATAATACAAACAAGAAGTCCAAAGTATAATATTAGTTAATTCATTATCCTCATTAAGTTCATAAACCAACAGCTCTTTTTGCCAGAAATTTTATTAATATCATAAAGAATTAATGCATGCTTATTTATATACTATATATATGTGTGTATATATATGTGTGTGTATACACACACACACACACACACATATGTATGTGTTATTTACCTACACCTATGTATGTGCATCTATTTAGGCATAGCTTATATGCTAAAATTTTTGAATGATGATCTTACTAACAGTGTCTGGAGTTGTGTCTTAACCTACTCGTAAAAAGATATAAAATCTAAACGTTATTTTCAATTTTACAAACACAGAAGCAATTTTGACAATAATTTCCTTTGCAAATTTTTATTCTGTATAAAAAGTTTTCTTTGATCATTTTCAATATGTTTTACTGTTCAATGTATCTGAACTACAAGAATTTATGTAATATGAAAAGAGAACATAATAAATTTTAAGTCAAAAACAATGCATTAAAATGTCATTGACAATACAATTTAGATGTTTATTATATCATATTTTCTAGCACAATTTGGCACTCCTAAATTTAAAAGCTCTGGATCAAATGGGCCCAGAGAGACGAACATTCTCCAGCCCTCTGTGCAGCCTACTGCATTCATTTATTGTTCAGTTCACAGTCTCTGAACACAACACTATCCACCAACAGAGTCAGCTTTCATAATTCAGCAGTACAAAGTCTGCAAACACATGTAACCTAGATCCATATTTCCCAGTGACAGCATATGATAGCAGAATGTGAAGTATTAATGCTGGTGTCACTACAGTCCTACACTCTACTGCACTTTAAGAGAAAGCAGCTGCTGAGATGAAATGTGTGCCAACTGTCTGAAGACAGAAACATAAGAAACATTCCTTCTGTTACAAAGGAAGAGACACACACAAACAGACTTGCTTTTAGGCGCAACATGCACAAAGTGTTGTTTTTTTTTTTAACTTTTGCCTTTAAAATTTCTCAGAAACACTAATTCTGCATGTGTGGAAAGATATGCATTTAAGAAATCCCAACAAATTTCTCATGAACTTAACCATGAAAGAGAGTTATGATTATGTTCTGCAAGACAGAGGGTAGAAAAGATGCTTTTTACTATATACAAAATATATACACTGAATTCACCTATGTAGAGAACTATAATTGCTATCTATAGAACAGTTAATATTGTCCAGCTGAATATTTTCATACTAACAATATATAGTACATCTTGGACCTTTTAATGACTACTTCCTTTAGCATTTCCATAAAATTATTATCCTGAAATAATCATGTGAATTTTTAATTTCAACACAAACACACAGAAAGCAGGCTATTTTCCTACAGAAAACTGGTAGGTTTGTCAGTTTGGAGAACAAATTTGTAAGGGGGGGGGAGGTCTACATATCCTAAAGTGGTACTTTTATTTTCTCTGGATACCCAGATAGATAATTTTTTGCAAAACTACAGTGTTCTGATTGGTCCAGGATACATTCTTGATGAAAGAGCACAAAATGAACTAAAGTACTGTACTGTTATCTTAAATACAGCTCTACTGTACCAACTATGTGGCATAATCTGAACTATTTAGTCATAATTTGCTTAAAAACTAGTACCACCTCATCAACCTCCTTTATCAAATAATTTATTGTGCATTTACAGACTGGACAATGAAACAGAAGAGGTAAAGTATTAACGGTGACACTATTTGGCAAGCTTATACTGCAGTTCATTCAGAAGGCAATTTTAAAATTGAATGAAGAGGTTTGACTAGGCAATAAAAACAGCCACAATGCCAGTGAACAGTACTTAGGAGGAAAGCCTCTAATTATCCCATTTATAAATCAACAGCAATTTTACTGATGACTTCTTCTTGAAGTTGATTAAGATAACTTCAAAAAAATTAAACCATATGCATTTTATTAAATAATAATTTTAAAATATTGATTGTTTGAAACTGACAAAAAAACTTCAGACCAAGTATGAGACAGCATTTCTGAAGAAAAACATTCCAAGGATGCTCTGCAACATAATTATAGCACTGCCCTTGGGGAAGGGGATTTTATTTTATAATGAGAATGTTTACACTGTTATGGGGTTCAATCTATCTGGGAGGGAAGGTTAAACTTCTTTCCATTAAAGACAGCCTTATAATGAAAAGCTCCGAAAGGAGAATGGAGTCTAATATAGTAGATGTAATGGCCTATTAAATGATTCACACACAAAAAATGAATCAGATTCATTGTATCTCACTGCTGTTTTATGACAAAATTGTTGAAAAATAAAACTATTGTCAAGATAATTGCATATTACATAGGCTGTATTATAGTACTCAGTACTCTCATTGGATGACCTAGAGTCTAATTTTTAGGTACATTAACAGGACATTACATTTTAAATACTTTACATTCTTGGGGTGTTTTAAAAGAATCTCACTTTTACTCTGTTGGCAAAATCAATTTAGACTTAAAGTCATACTGCAATTGTGCATCATTCTTTTTCAATTAAAAATTTCCATACAACCTTTATGATGTCATTCTTACATCCCTGCAACAGATGCTTGTTTATACACCAATTTACTAAACGACTGCTGTACAGGGAATACACAATTGAAGATGTAACCTCTCTGTCTAGCTTACATTCCCAGATCTCCTCGCAATAAATGTATTTTTTCAGAATTATTTGCCTGTTTAACAACAATGTCTAATTACCAAACAATCCCCTCCATTGAAAAAATTAAAAACAAAATGACTTTATACTTTTACAGTGTACAATTAAATAAACAATTCTGGAATGAATGATACCCTAAACATTTTAAGAAAAGGGGTTTCCATGAATGAGTTCAAGCTTAATTTTAGGACATATTTGAGAAGGCATAACTCTAAATGAGATTCATTAATTCTTCTGAGAACCTAACAAAAAATGTATGACATACAATTTATTAATAACAGCCTAAGCAACATATCTGTTTTAAAGGCAACACCAGAACAATGATAACCAAGTAAAAAGTGCAATCTATCAGCATTGCTATTATGCCTCTGAATGGTTTCAAAATATTATCAAAGCTTCCTACAGCTCACTAAGTTAAAGAAATTTATCCATTTAGGGGGGCAGTTAAAATTACACATTGGTTTCAGATTTTCACCCTACTGACAGTCTGAGAATTTCTTTTTTGAATATCATCATAGTACTTAATTTGAGTGAAGTGATGCTATGATTCTGTTAATGGAAGTGCTGCATTTTAGAAACATTTATCTCTGAAAATGTATGTGTGAAAGTCTGGCAATGCAACTTTGTTAGAATCTTGAAGGAAAATTGTCATGCTGGATCAAATACTAAACAGTATCATCTCCTTTTCAAAATTAATTTTCTATTAAAACTAAAAATAATTGTGACCTGCATATAAACAAATTTCTTTTAATGTTATCACCTTATATTAATCGGGGGATTGTCTATTGTTAGCAAATTCTTCATGCCTTAGTTAAATCACAAAATATTTCACTGTTTTAAATAGAAAAATGCCTCCACTGAAAAATGTCTAATGGCTTACTATTGTTATTTATGTATAGCACTTGTTTAAGTTCTTATTCTAATCTAACACAAGGTTTTGTACAATTTGCAGATAATAATTGTGAGTTTCATTTCTTCTCTCCCTCAGATGAAATTGTAAGAACTCTTTCTGGACTTTCTAGGAGGGTGCCTGGAGGATAAAGAAGGAGAAAATCAGGTGAATAAATTACTGTGTTTTGTAGCAAACAAAATTCAGAAATATAAGTAAGTAAATAAAAATGTCCCCAATATGTGGAATTGTGCCATTTGGTTAATTCTGAGTTTTAAATAAGAAGAGGAAGTTATACAATTTGTCAGGGGATCCAAAAGGACTTTCTAGGAAAGGCAGCAGCCCATGCAACTACCACAGTTGGCAGTGATGTGGCAGTATTAGGGAAATCAGATAGGAGCACTAGAGAGCTCTTCAAAGTAGATGCAGATCAGTTCAGTGTTCACTGCTTTCTTCCACTTAACAATGCACAAAGAGAAGATAGAATGTAGGGTCAAGTGCAGCAGGAATCAGAGCAAGGAAAGCCTCTTATGGGAATCTGTGTTTGTCACAAATAACTGTATCCTCCCAAAACAATCTGGAAGAAGCCTACGATACTGAAAATTATCCCTGAGCAAGGATCTAGGGGTGCAGAGAAAGCCTGCCACTTTCATCTGTGTACCCATAAACAATACTATTAACAAGCTTTAAGGCTACTCAAGGATTTCTAAATTACAACAAAAAGCCCTTGCTGCTATTTCTGTATTACTTTATAACAGAAGATTTTCCCAAAATATAGGGGTGAAGAAGAAAAAAACAAAAGGGAGGTTTTTGCTGTAGACACATTTTAGAGTGCTAAATAAATGCACATATCTATGTAAACTGAGTCAAGACCAGTAATTGGCTATCAAAAGCCTTATTCTAAAGACATTAACTACAAAGCAACACTATTACAGTCACTTGACAGAGGAGACCCCTAACCTTAAGAATAGAACTAGCCGGGCATGGTGGCACAAGCTTTTAATCCCAGCACTTGGGAGGCAGAGATATGAGGATCGCCATGAGTTCAAGGCCACCCTGAGACTACATAGTGAATTCCAGGTCAGCCTGGACTACAGTGAGACCTTACCTCAAAAAACTAAAAAAAAGAATAGAACTTTACAAAGTTCATGGTGGGGGATATACTACTTTTTCTAGTGTGGAAACAGAAATTTATCACTGTGCCTATCATTTTTCCCCTGCCTCTACTGCTGTTTTGGTTAACATGTGGTAGAAGTAAAGCAGAACAAGAAAGGCTGAACATGTACATTAAGGCAAAAACTATGAGCCAGGCATGTTGGTACATGCCTAGAATCCTTTTGGAAAGCTGAGCCAGTGACAGTGAGTTTAAGGACAACCTGTGCTAAATAGCAAGTAAGACTATAGAACAAATAGTGGCAAAAATTATGATAAGTATAAGCACAGCATATCACAGCTCTCAGAAGCAAATTTGTATTCTCCTTCCCTCTACCATATGAGGAAAGGTTTCACTGTATCCCAGGCTGACCAAGAATTCACTCTGCAGTTTTAGGCTGGTCTTGAACTCACGGCAATCCTTCTACCTTGGCCTCCCTAGTGCTGGGAATAAAGGTGGGCACCACCATGTCCAGCCAGAAGGAAATTTGTAAAATACATTTTAAAATACAGGTGAAAACATTAATATGAATGAAACTTATCTGTCTAAGATATCACATGGCAAGGAAGGACCACAGCTGGGAATTTGACTCAGGGTTATTGGCTCCCAATCATTGTAGATTTTGCCACCCAAGTTACAAGTGCAAAACATTTTCACCTAAACTTTATGACATTCATCATGCCTAAAGGAAGCCACTGACTGACACACGCACACAGGCACCATACTCCTTAAACAGAAAGAATTAAAGATTTTTTTTTTAATATATAGACAAAGAAGCTGTAGTGCAATCCCCCCTTTCCTTTCAAAAGAGGCCTGCAGCTACCTACAAGGCAGGTACTATATAAAGAAATATACAATATTGTTTTAGACTCGAATCTATAAACAAAATGCTATAAACCTGACTACTGATGAGAAAGGTATTTCCTATCCCCACAAACCCACTAAGAATGCTGTCTATACATGGAACCAAAGGCCAACCGCCAGTTAACTAGTTCAAAAATGGTTATGCAGCTTCCATGAACTTTCTGGAATATTTTCTCAGTTTTCGAGTAGGTATGAAATGTCTCTAGGTTGGGAAAATCACATAAAAGATGTGTCTTAGCCAAAATTACCAGCTGAGGCTAGACTTCGTGCTGTAGAATCAGCCACTTGAACATAGTGTGTTTTACTCTTTATATCTTACTGACTAAGGACCACTAATGCCACAATGTAAGAGTTGCTAGGACTAACCCCATTAAATTTCTGATTCACAGGCTCGCTTGAAGTACTAAATAGGAACTGTTTAAAGATACTAGGGTTTCTAACATTCTTTTTATGTGCCAATGTATAACCAGAATAAAACCTCAACTTTGTCAACTTTAAAAATTAGGAAATATGAGAGTTGCTATAATGACTAAATATAAATGTGCACATTGTCTACAAGCAAACGAAGATGAAATTGCGAAAGAGGTGGAAGAAAGAATGTAAGAGCCAAAGCTGGGCATGGTGGTGCACGCCTGTAATCCCAGTACTTAGGAGGCAGAGGTAGGAGGATCGATCACCTTGAGTTCAAGGCCACCCTGAAACTACATAGTGAATTCCAGGTCAGTCTAGACTGGAGGGAAAACCTACCTTAAAAAAAAAAAAAAAATGAATGTACGAGCCAAAGGAAGGGTAGGACTCCTTACAACATGCTTCCCCAGATACAAAATGTCCTAGATATTCATGACTTCACAGTAACTGACACTACCTACACAAGGCCATCATAATAGGAGGAAAAGATCATGATATCAAAATAGAGACTGACCGAGAGGGGGATGGGATATGATGGAGAGTAGAGTTTCAAAGGGGAAAGGGGCGGGGGAGGGAATTACCACAGGATAGTTTAAAATTATGGAAGTTGTCAATTAAGAAAATAAACAAGATGAAGAAATATCGACATAGTCATAATGATGGCCATGAAAAAGAAAGCTTCTCCCAACCATATGAATACTGTGTATATCCTAGACTGGCATCCAAAGATGCAAGCTCCAGGGCTGGTCCTGCACTCGTGACCAGTCAAGGAACTCACTAACCCAGCCTGTGCTTTTTGTGTGAGTCAGACAGGATAAGCAAATCACAGAAAAGGCTGACATAAGCATAAGAAAGGATTTATATGGCCACTTCATTCAAAAAACAAAATTCAGACATGAATTTAAATTTTACATACTGAACTACCATCCTTGACTAAATGTATCCTTCTCTTATTTTTTAAATTTATTTCTGATAATAAAAAATAGGAAGAGGAAACATTTCTCTAGTAAAAGGGAATATCTGTACTGCAACTAAAACAATATAAGGGTCAAAATCATGATGCTACAGCTGGGCATGGTGTTATACACTTTTAATCCTAGCTTTTGAGAAGCTGAGGTATAACAATACTGAGTTGTGGTCCAGTGAGTTCAAGAACAGTGTGAGCTATACAGGGAAACTCCAAACAAAGAGGGAAAACATTTGCAAGGTCTGAAGCTATATAACTCTGTGGGACAACATGGGCCCTGATTTTGAACCTCAGCACCACAGGTGAGATGCTGGATAAATCAGAGTAATCTTACTCTTGGAAAGACAAGAGTTATCAATCTCAAAACTGTAGTGTGACATAAGTAAGCCATGGCAGTAAGGATTCCCTAATCTTGATTTTCCTGTGAATCCAGAACGGTATAGCCCATAGGCAACAGCTGACATGGCCAGTATGATAGAAACTAGATTTCTCAGCTGGCACTCTGTTGTTGTTTGTTTGATGAGTCATTGGTATGACATGAACACTTTTATGACTGCAGGCAAATTGTTATTTTTCAGTCTTTATTACAATACTTTCTTTTCCTGAATCATTGGGAGGTCAATACTAAACACAGTTTGGGAGCTAGGGAAATGGCTTCAGGGGATCAAAATGTTTGCTATGAAAGCATGATAGCCTAAGACAGGCCTAAGATCATTCGGTTCAATACCCATCATCCATGTATAATAGTACCCATAGTCATTAATGCCTAAAACCCCCAGTCCTATAAGAAGCAAAGACCAACAATCACTAGGGCTCACTGGTCAGCCAGTCTGACCAAAACCTGTAGGTTCATATTTAGTGAAAAATTCCAACTCAAAAAACAATGCAAGGCCCCAACACCTCATCACTGAAGCAGACCAAAAATAAACCCAACATGGCTCAGGGAAAGTTTGCAGACGAGGGGGTGGAAAGAATGTCAGAATGTTGGGTCATGATATGCAGAGACCTTTATCCTACCCATAACTGTGGACTAACTCCACAATGCATGACCCATATAGCTCAATAAAGAGGGGCCAAGGGAAGGGGGTAGGCCATGGATGAGCCTAATAATGGTAACAAACTGACTGTATTTGCTGAATACAAAACTAATTAATAAAAAAAAATTAAAAAATGTAAAAAAACAATGCAAAACAACAACAACAACAAAGCAGAAGAATGACAGAGAAGGTCATAGGACATTCTCCTCTGGCCTTTGTATGTGTATGCACAGGGTGTGCACATCTGCATACACAACAAATAAATCACACATCATGCAACATATACTACACCATAGTACACACAACAGACACACACAAAGTAAAAACAGCTAGAAAGGTTGTTCCAACTCTGTGATAGTTAAGGTGATGTCAACTTGATCTGTTTAGTAATCCACAGAAATCCCTTTCGGGTGGGTCTCACAGGTTGCTTCCAGGCAGGATCAACTAAAGGAGGAAGTCCTTCCTCCACAGTGGGTGGCCCCACTCTGAGGGGGACTTCATATAAGGAAGCTCTGGGTTAAAAGAGCCCCTTCCTTCCTTCTACTTGGCTACCGAAGCTGCTTGCTGCCTTCCAGCATGAATTGAAGACCAGCGCGGACTGAAGACCAGCTTCAACTGAAGACCCAATGCTGATCAGGAAGCCTCCAGGCTTTCCAGTGCCATCTGCAGTGCCGGGGTCGGGACTGCTGAGGCATCTGGCCACATGGACTGAGCAGCTACCGGGTTCCATGATTCTCTGGCCTGCAACTGCTATGGGACTACCTTAAGCTAATAAAATAAATTCCCATTATAAAATAATTCATTCTAGCAGTTCTGTTGCTCTAGAGATCCCTGGCTAAAACAAACTCTAAAGTTCTAAAACTCTTTTAATTCATCAGGGGCGAGCTCATAAGAATAGTAGATTTGGAAAAAAAAAAAAAAAAGACACAGTGAATCTTTACATTTATGTCACATCTTATCAAAATAAGAAATAGTTTGTCTATATTCCCCCTAAATATTGCTCATGAGTAACCAAATATAGTTTAAATCAGTCCTTTCCATGCTGGTTCACAAGGGTTACCTCCCCTGTAAAATTTGTAATTATTCCTCTGAACTTTATCCTTCTTTACTTTATCCAAATTCCATGACCCTACCATCTAAGTGATAGGATCCAAATGGCAGTAATATACTGTACCTCAAAAAAATTAAACAACAGGAAGATGAAACATATAATGTTTGTCTCTTTTTAACCATATTTTCTAGAAAATACTCTATTTGTGAAATGCATGCTCTGTAGAAATAATATAGCTTTTATGTCTCATCTCTATTATATGCTAAAAATGTATGTTTCCAGGTTACATTCTGAAAGATTACTATTTGGTCAATCCCTGATAACCATGAGAAATCTAAATTTTTTAACAAGCCCCCTGTAAATTTGACTGAGATTCTGATCTAAAGCATAAAAGGCAGATGACAAGGATCAGCAAACTTTTTTTTAAGTAAAGAACTAGGTTATAAATAATTTTAGACTGTGTGCCACATGGTTTCTATTGGAAAAACTACCTTATAGTATGAAAACATTCAGTGATGACAGCATATAAATAGAACAATTAATATGGCTATATTTCAACATAATGTTATCGACACAAAAGAATGGACAGCCACTGGCTACTATTTGCTCATTTCTTTTCTAGAACATGCAATATAACTTGGTTTTTATAGGCATGGTGGCACATGCCTTTAATCTCAAAACTCAGGAGGCTGAGGTAGAAGGATCTGTATGAGGCCACTCTGAGACAACATAGTGAATTCCAGGTCAGCATGGGCTAGAATTGAGACCCTACCTCCAAAAACAAAACAAAACAAAAAAACATGATTGGATGTATTGAAAATGAAGAGCATACACATTAAGACAAATTTCATCCACTATTCTTTTGCAACCAAGAAATGGGACAGTAATGGTGTAAATGCTATGGGAGTAACATTGAATTTGAGGCCCATTCCACAGGACAGATTTTATGTCTGGTACCGTAAACATGGCCCAAAGTACATGGTGAAGGACATAGATCCTCGGGAGGGAGGGCCTACTATGTTTATGATAAATGGACAACATGTCAGACGACCTTCTAAATATCTGCATATGTTCCCATAGATTATTGTTGCTTACAGCCTTGATCACAGCCAAGTTTCTTATCGCAGTGAGCAGTGGTTAAAATTGCTAAAAATAGGTGATTACTGTGTGCTTTGCCTTAATCAGCACACTTAAACCATCCCCTCCCAAGGCTCAGAGAACCTCCTGGAAGAGGGGATACTAAGAATATAAGTAGAGGAAGATGGGGTGGAAAGATGGTATGTTCTGGATATGACATAGCCATTGCACTCATGAATTTACAACATCTGTGATTTCCTAGACAAGACTGAGCCTGTCCATACATCACCGACTATGGGAGAAAGATAACTGACACCACTCAGCTCCTAGAGTAGCTAATAACACCTAATGATTCCTGGAAGACTTGGAGTCAGGCTTATCTGTGGTGTAGCTGACCTTTCAATTGTAAATAACCATGTACCTCAAAGTAAGATGGGTGTTAATGGGAATGGAGAAGGATGTTAATGGGAGAGGATAAGAGAAGATAATTGGGGACCATAAAATTGAAATATTTTGTATACATTATGAAAATATAAAAACAGGGAAAATAAATGGGAATGTGAAACCCTTACGGCTCTTGAATGTCTCAATTTTCAAAAGCCTCTTACTAAGGAAGCCAAAACATGCTTTATTATAGCTTAAAGTCTCTAGTCTAAGATTTATTATGGCAGAGAAAGAATGACAGAGCAGAAACTGAGTTCTAAACACTGACAAGTTGGGCTAATAAACCTCAAGGTCTGCCTTCAAGTGACATATCTATAGCATGCCACTGCCTCCCAAATTGTCACCAGTTACACTATACAAAACACATAAGGCTTTTTTGCCATAAGGATCTCCATATTTAATAGAATACTCAAAATTATATTGAATGATACCAATTCTAAACTCTAAATTGCTATCTCTCAGGAAGCTAAGGTGAAAAATAATATAATATTGAAACAAAGCAATCATCTGTGGACAGCTTATTGAACAAATTTTTAAAAATATACTGACTCAAGGCAGTCTCCTGCAATACCATACTATAGGATTTTTGGAGAAGTAATGTAGATTTCCAACTGAAACACATTCTTTTTAAAATAGACTTTTATTTTTATTCATTTCAGATAGAGACAGATGCAGAGAGAGAGAGAGAGAGAGAGGTGGAAGGAGAGATAGAGAAAAAGAAGATGAGAGAATATGGGTATGCCAGGGCCTCTAGCCATTGTAAGTGAACGCCAGACACATGTGCCACCACGTGAATGGGTGCTGGGGAATCAAACCTGAGTCCTTAGGCCTAACAAGCAAATGCCTTAATCATTAAGCAATATCTTCAGCCCATTAACTTTAAAACCTAATTTCCCAAGTAATTTGTGGCCCCACTCTACAATATTTACTGACCGTCACATGCATTTACAAAGGCACCAAGTCTGCACACAACTGCTAAAAATTTCCAGGAACCCTAATTTATTAGCTTCCATGTTGCTTAGAACTAGACTAGATTTTAATGCTTTGTTTCTTCCTTCACTGATTATCAATTTGTTCTTAGCATTTTGATTAGAGAAAAACTAGGAAATAAGAAGTGCAGAGAGTGGAAATGGAGATACAGCTGGAACAATTTAAGAGCCTACATTGTACCAACAATGGCATAAATGTTACCTCATTTAAACACAACATGGTGTGATGAATATTGTCATTCTTATTTTCAAGTAGTACTCAGGGATGCTAAATTTCATAATATTATATAAGGAAAGCTGTAGATCTAGGGTTGGGGTTAAAAACCCACTAATTCTAGAGAAAATTATCTTACTTTACTGACTTACAAGGAATACTACCAAACTACAATGATGCTCATCTTCAAAAAGAAGGCACCTAGATGAAATAGGATTTAAAATACATCAATATATTTTCTTTACTGAAAATTTTCTTATTCAAATTATCAACCATAACAAGACATGACCCAATTCAAACATGGTATGACCAGTCATCCAGGCAGTGGAGTAGAAAGAATACTTCTTTGGTACCTTTTTAATTACTCTTTTTCTCCTTTCTAATTCATTCATCTATCCTGATGTTTATTTCTATGGTTTAATTACTTTTTTATTGTATTTTTTTTTCTTTTACTTGAGAGAAACAGACAGAGGGAGGGATAGAGAGAGAGAGGGAGAAAATTGGTGCCAGGGCCTCAACTACTGAAATCTAACTCCAGACACATGTATCATCCAGTGGGCATGTGCAACCTTACACATGCCTCATCTTTATGCCTCTGGCTAACTTGAGATCTGGAGTCAAACATGGTTCCTTAGACTTCTCAGGCAAGTGCCTAAAATGCTAAGCCATCTCTCCAGCCTTCAATGGTCTAATTCTTATCTCTAGAATCACTTCATGTCCATCTTCTCCAAGCCACAAAGATGGCTTTCATTTTTATTTGTTCTAATACAAAATAACTCAATCATAATAGGTGTTGAAGTGACAAAGTGTCATACCTTCAGTATGACATCAAAGTAAGTTCTTTTTGAAAAAGATTCTTGTGTAGCCCCAAGCTCACTATGTAGATGAGACTGAATGTAAATATCTAATCCTCTTTCTTCTGCTTCCCACGTACTAGGATTACAAGACTGTACTACCATGTCCAACAAAGCCTGTTCTTTGATACAACACAATAGATAAGACTGTAGAAAGATCAGGTAGGATAAAAGAGAAGAGCATTTCTACAACAGGGAACTATCAGATTTAACACGAACTAAATGATGCTAAGAACTTTATATAAAAAAAATTAGGCTGGAGAGATGGCTTAGCAGTTTAGCGCTTGCCTGTGAAGCCTAAGGACCCCAGTTCAAGGCTCGATTTCCCAGGACCCACATTAGCCAGATGCACAAGGGGGCGCACGCATCTGGAGTTCGTTTGCAGTGGCTGAAGGCCCTGGAGTGCCCATTCTCTCTCTTTCTCTCTGTCTGCCTCTTTCTCTCTGTCTGCCACTCTCAAATAAATAAATAAAAATGAATTTAAAAAAATAAGGGAATTTCAAATGGGAAAGTGTGGGGGGGGGGAATTACCATGGGATATATTTTATAATCATGGAAAATGTTAATAAAAATTAAAAAAAAATAAAAATAAAAAGGTAAAAAAAAAAAAAAAAACAAGATAGAGAAAACAGAAAATTCTTAGAGTAAAACCAATTTCCAAGTCTTACTCAGCAAGGAATACTTGAATCTGCTGAAAAGACTAACTTTGTGTTTGTAACCAATGTAACCAGTGATTCTATCTAATTTTTTAAGAAGAAATGATGTAATCCTGTCTCAGCCAGACACTAAGATAAAGGAATACTCTCCATCTCATTCAATGAAGTCACAATTACTTTGACACCAAAACTAGACTCATAGTACTAAAAAGCAAAGCTATTGATCAGGATGTGAAAAAGCTCTTTAAAATGAATAAAAATGATTAAGGGTGACATAATGGTCAACACTGAAAAAACTATTTATGCAAAATATCAAAAACATACACTAAAGAAATGTAAGATTATCTATAGATGGAAGAATAGGATTTAATGAATACCAATACCTATTCCTCTCACCATGCCAGTAATAAAAAGCAAGTAAGAAAACATCTGACAGTCATACTTGTAAAGAATACATACTTTGCCTTTGCTTCCAAATTTGAGAAAAAGGCAAAATACACACACACACACAATTGTACATTTTATACCAAGTATAAGTATTATAAAATTTACCATAAAAGTACTTGTATGAAATTAGAACATAAAACCAAGACATGGTGGTGCATGTTTTAATCTCACCATTTGAGAGGTATTGGCAGTAGGATTAGAGGCCTGAGGTCATCTACAACTACATCAAAAGTTAAAGACCAACCTGGGTTACATGAGACCCTGTCTCAACCCTTAATTTCAAAATTAAAAAAAGAAAAAGTAACAGTAGGTACCACTCTATAGCAAGGTTTACTGCCAGATACAGGGTCAATATACAGAAATGAGAACTATGAAAAACACCATGCTAGTAACAAAAATGAAAATTTTAAAAAATAAATCTTATTTCTTTTCTTTATTTACTTGTTTTAGCTTTTTAAATTTTATTTATTTGCAATCAGAGAGAAAGAGAGAGAGAACGAGAGAGAGGGAGGGAGAACGAATGGGTATGCCAGGGCCTCTAGCTACTGAAAACAAACTCCAGATGCATGTGACCCTTGTGCATCTGGCTTACACGGGTCCTGGGGAATCGAACCTCAGTCCTTTGACTTGCAGGTAAATACCTTAACCGCTAAGCCACTTCTCCAGCACAAAAATGAAATATTTAGGGATACATCAGATGAAAGATGCATGAAACCTATTTATCGAATACTACAAAACATCATTAATGCTTGAATATCTTAATGGAGAGATGCAGAACATTTATGAGTAAGAAGATTCAATGTTGTTAAATGTATCATCTGTTAAACTGATCTATTGAGGACAAGCAGGAGGACACTAAGGGACGGGAATAGTTTAGAACAAAGTATAATGACATATATATGAAAATGTCTTCATGAAACCTACTCCTTTTGTGCAACCTAAAAAAAATATTAAAAACATTCATTCAGAGTAATTATTTTCAAAATCTCAGTGACCTTTTCCATTTTCTTTTTAAATGAAAAGCTCACTTTCAAATTTGCTTGGACATATAAGCAACTGAAGCAGCTAAACAAATATATGTTTTATAAAAAAGGCTGGGCATGGTGGCACATTCCTTTAATCCTAGCACTTGGGAGGCAGAGGTAAGAGGATCACCATGAGCTCAAGGCCACCCTGAGAATTCCCACTCAGCCTGGGCTAGAGTGAGACCCTACTTAAAAAAAAAAAAAAAAAAAAAAGAAAAAAGAAAAAAAAAAAGAAAAAGGAAAAAGACAAAAGAAATAAAATCAACATAAGAACCTCTTAGATGAGGACACACTGAAACTCAGAAGAGTTAATTACATTAAATGTAATTTACCTTTAATGCTGGAGAAAATGCTGGTGTTGTTGAGCAATGCATTAAACCCAGGCATGATGGTTTAAGAACAAAACAAAACAAAACAAAATTGCCATCTGTTTTATCTATCTTCATTTTATTTTCTTTCCCTTCCAAATCCTCAAACACAGCTTTGATACCTACATTTATCATTTACTTTGTGGTGTTGCAACTTATTTTCTATTTAAATTATTAAATCTATTTAATCTAACTTTAAGATTCTACAGACACAAACACACATATAAATGTATGTACATGCATGTTACACAAACACAAAGTCTCTAAGATATATAAACTGGTTTCTGAAAAGTTATTTTAAAGTTTTTACCTACTTTGATATTATAAAATCAATCTCCAAACAAGTGACTTGAATCTTTTAGTTACAGGGTTTGCAGATGAGGTAGGTATATTAGAATAAAACAGCACTCTCCCTGATACCATTTGAAATACATAAATACCACACACACACAAACCAGAAACTCAAAAGCTCAGCATATGCAAGAACAGAACAGTTACCTTGCAGTTCTTCCTACATAATTATTATAGATGTCTGAAATTTACCATTCTTAAAGAACATTTATTCATGGTTTTGAAAATAGGTCTTTAAAACAAGAGAGTCTGAATCAATGAATCATAATATTTCTAATTTTAAAATCTGAATTTCTTACAAGTAAAATAAACCACAAATGAAATCACTTGCACTAAGCACAGCAAACCTTTCTTCTTCTATTAGTGTATCAGTTTATAATCATATCTAGATAAATAGTGAAGATATCTGCTTAAAAGAGAGCCATGTTTTCTTTTGTCAGAAATTCATTACTTTTTATTAGGGTCATTGCTTGAAAACTTCAAAACACCATATGGATCTAATTGTGGTTTGTTTTGGCAAAAAGGAAGACACTGTAGAACAATTGAGGCATTACATTCTACAATTCCATTACTTTCATCCCTCACAGTTTTATTACTGTGTCATTAAAGGCAACTTGAGTGAGTGAAGAATTACAGTGTCATGTGTACAGGCTAGTAGATTAATAACAAAGCACACTCCAATTTGAAGGTATCTAACAGCTGTTTTCATTATTTTGTGTAAATACGCTTGAAGCATATCTATCTGATTAGTGGATAGAGTATGCTTCTCTGTCACATGCCATGGGCACTGCTATGTGCAAGTAATCAAAGTGCTCAGAAAATGAGTTTACATTGTTCACTGCTGAAATACACAAATGTCAGAGAGTGACTGTGCATCAAAGCTTAGTCAAATCATCTGTTGCAAACAAACAGATTCCAATGCACATTTCAGCTTAAAACATTCCATAGCAGCACACTGACAGAGCTGGACTTATTGCTGGCCAAATGAAGTGATGTGCGAAGAATAGTAAGTCTCTGACAGAGAAAGGAATAGTTTCAAAATTTGATTTGTTCACACAGATTCAAACATTCATAGTAGGTACATAATTTTCAATAAAGTCAACATCAAACTTGCATTAGTTCTATCCTTGGAATATTCATTAGTTTTAACATACTTTGGAATGTCAACTGCCAAATATATACATCTTCTGTTGTTACTTAAGATCTATCTACATGTAACATCAAACAACACACTTGTGCTTTCAAATCCACTGGTCCTCAAATCCAAACTTAAAGGCTTCCCCTGAATTCTGTTTTGTGATGCTAAATTTTCTCTGCAAATACATTCACTTTAAATTCCACTATTCAATTATTTGCTACTAAAAATATTCTAAAAACATTTATCCTCACCCATCAGCCCTTGACCTTTTATAGATCCTCTTCACTTGACCTCTAGTCTTCTTCAACAACAGAAACAACTTGACTCCTGTTCCATTTTGAGATGACAGGTTCAGCTACTGTAGTGCTTGCCCACCCAGTGGAGGTTTTCACTTCATCACCATCTCTGCTTAACTGTGGTTTCTTGTCCCCTGTGTGCTATGTGTCTGCCTGATTTTGATGTTCCAAGTCAGGCTTTCTTTCAAACCCTATTCAAAATTCCTCCAGTTATGTTTTGAGGGGAGGAGGAGACAGAGCATCATACTGGTGTTATATCCATGTACAACCATCGCAATACCATGGGTGCTGAATATTCTCAACACAGTGATGAGTGCAACTTCCTTCTTTTTCTATTGCCTAACTTGAAATATGTCCCACCTCCCATTTAAATCTTCTGTCAAGAAAACTCTGTTTTTGACATATCTGGCTTCCTCAGAAATGCTTTTAAACCACTCTGTGCTTGCCCCTCCAATCATAGAAACACTTGTTTCAAATTTGTCTATCAGCCTCTTCCAAGATTCTCATCTTTTCTTTCAATTCATCCACTTGGTCTTTGGGGATGTTTACATTGAAGCTCATATTTCAAGATTCATCGAGTTTTCTTTCAAGCATCTCTGAAGTCCTCCATACGTTTTGAAGGCTTGCCTTGTCATCAGTCTGTTCTGTCTGCACCTAAACTTTCTTCTTACTCTCTGGAGAGAGGCTGAGACACTCCAGAAAGTGAGTGTCTAGTAGTACTAACGCAAGCCAGACCTGACTGCAGAGGTGTTACGTATGTAAGCTTCTCCATGCCTAACTGACAATGAGTTTCTGCACTGACCTTCTAGTTCCAACTTTATTCTGACTTCTATCCTAAATCAGGCTCAGGTATTAAACATCGAGATTTTTCAGTTAATGGTATAAGCTTAGCTTTCAAATTGTCACATAATAATTTTCTAATTTACACACAATACTCCTATGTCAGCTTTCAAACTAATAAGCTTTATTTGTCTACAACTGCTGATGTAACTTGAAAATACACACACACACACACACACACACACACACACAAAACAAGTACAGAGGGTGCTGCAGTCAAGTTTGCATTGGTGGTAGAAATCACCTGTCCTAGAGCAGCTTGTGGGGAAAAAAAAAAGGTGGGGTATTTTGGATTAGAGACTCGAGGGGAAGCTCCATGATGGCAGGGGAAAATGATGGCATGAGGAAAGGGTGGACATCACCCCCTGGCCAACATAAGGTAGCCAATAGCAGCAGGAGAGTGTGCCAAACACTGGCAAGAGGAAACTGGCTATAAAACCCACAAGTCTGCCCCCAATACTACACTACATCCAGGAGGCATTAATTTCCAAATCTACATCACCTGGGAACCTAGTATGCAGAACATCTCAAGTTTATGGGGGACACCTGAATCAAGACACCAGATTCCGCCCCTGGTCCCCATAAACTGATAACCATTTAAGATTTAAAATGCAATGCATTCATCCAACTTTAAAAGTCCCCATAATTTTTATCAATCCCAATGATGTTGATACATCCCCATAATCCAGGATCTTTTAACTGGATAACCTCAAAAAACCCATAATGGCAAAAAATAAAAATTCACACTGCAAAAGATGACACTGGGCATAGCAAAGAAATATTCAGACAATACAAGATTAATACAGCTAGGATGAACATGAAACTCTTTATCTTCAAGCCCAACAACTCTAGTCAGTGACAAATCTCATAGTCTGATAATTCTAACCAGCAACAATTCCCTGGTGTTCCAATTCTGACACTCCAGCTAGGCTACTCACAGTCCTGGAAAACTTCATCCAGGGCCAGCAGCCATTTTGCTGTCCTGGCATCTCGACTGGCTTTCCACTGAAGCCCATGGTTCATACTCAGGGCTCCATCAGATCTCCATGCAGGCATCCAGCAAACCTGCTTCACACTGGTCACAGCTGTTTCCAAAACACAAGACTGCATTGCAAACTCAATAATCCTCTCTTTCCTGCATTTCTTATACTCCACAATACCAGGTGGGATGCCAGTCTGTTAATCTGGGGCAGGGGACGGGGAGGAAAAATGCTTACTTTGGAGAACAGGACATTCACTGATCACTTGGGCCCCTTCAAAAGAGTCTACATTCTTCCTGTTGCCCCAGTGCAGGTCAGCTGGCCCATTCAAAGGTTGTAATCTCTCATATACTTACAGCTGAAGGGGCAGAAGTTTCAGCCCAAAGATTTCATTTATTTCTGTGCCATATCCCTCTGCTCACACCAGTTTGTTTCTACACAAAGAAATTCTGCAAAACTTCTCAGGACACAGGCATAACAGAAAGCTTCTCACACACACTGCTTGTTGTCTAGTCCAGACAAAGCTATTTCTCACCCTCATAAGCCAAACCTCACAGTCCATAGTTCTTACTTCATTCAGGTCATGCAACTGTGTCCAGAACCCATCAAGCTGTACTTACAGCACTGCAAGGTGCCTCTTAGGCCAAGTTTTCAAATCCTTCCACAATCCTCTTGAAAATCAGCTCCAAAAGGCCAAAAGCACAGAGTCAGGTCTCTAACAGCAATCCCACTCCTCAATACTACTATTACTGTTGCAGTCAAGTTTGCATTGCTGGCAGAAATCACCCAAACATGAGCAACTTATAGGGGACAAATAGAGGTCTGTTCTGGCTTACAGGCTTGAGGGGAAATTCCATGATGGCAGGGGAAAATGATGGCATAAGCAGAGAATGGGCCTCACTCCTGGCCAACATAAGATGGACAATAGCAACAGGAGAGTGTGCCAAACACTGACATGGGGAAACTGGCTATAAAACTCATAAGCCTGCACCCAACAATACACTGCCTTCAGGAGGCGTTAATTCCCAAATCTCCATCATTTGGAACCTAACAAGCAGAAAACCTAAGTTTATGAGGGACACTTGAATCAAACCACCACAGAGGCATGCTACTGTAATATAAACTAATTTAAGCAAATCTTTGATAAATGTTCTGAAATGCTTCTTTAAAATTAAGGAGCCAAAATATATCCTTGACTTTTTCATCTTACAAATTTATTCCACAAATTAAGTAACACATAAGGAAAACAAGACAGTTAGATACTAGGGACATACTACTGCAATTAAGAGAAACAAAAATGGCATAAGCTGAGGGCTAAAGTAAGCTCAGTGGTGGTGCTACAGATTTTCCTTTCCAACATTTAAGTGCTGCCTATCCACTACTAATAGTTTTTGAAAGTCAATAGTAAAGAAATTTGCTTGTGCTACAGAGTTTTAAGAGGAATTAAAGATCCTTATAATCAAAGTACTGAATGCACATAAATCAACTGATAATGGACCATGTATGTCCATATACACACATAACATATGTATACATAATTATGACTATATTCAATTTAAAAACTTCTTTTTTTGTTGTTTGTTTGTTTTCTGTTTTTCGAGGTAGGGTCTCACTCTGACTCAGGCTGACCTGGATTTCACTATGTAGTCTCAGGGTGGCCTGGAACTCTAGGAGATCTGCCTCCTGGAGTGCTGGCATTAAAGGCATGTGCCACCACATCTGGCAATTTAAAAGCTTCTTTTATTCATCTGTGTAAGTTAAAAGTAAAAGCAAGCAGTGGTGGTAGGAACAAATTAATGGCAGTTGCCTAAGTTATTTTATAAAATAAATTATCTAGTTGACTAATCCCAATGACTTATTAAAAATAAAATTTTAGGGCTGGAGAGATGACCTAGCATTTAAGGTGCTTGCCTGCAAAGCCAAAGCACCTTGGTTTGATTCCCCAGGACCCAAGTAAACCAGATGCACAAGGTGGCACGTGTATCTGGAGTTCATTTGCAGTGGCTGGAGGCCCTGGAATGTCCATCCTCCCCACCCCCTCTGTCTGCCTCTTTCCCTCCCACTCTATAAAATAAAATAAAATAAAATAAAATTTTAGGGCTGGGCATGGTGGCACATGCCTTTAATCCTAGCACTCAGGAGGCAGAGGTAGGAGGATTGCTGTGAGTGTGAGGCTACCCTGAGACCCCGTAGTGAATACCAGGTCAGCCTAGGCTAGAGTGAAGCCCTACCCTGAAAAACTGAATAATTAAATAAATTAAATTTTAAAAAATACAGTTTTAAAATAAAGACAATAGTAAGTGATGGTTTTAAAAGATGCAATGGTAGCAAATGAAAGAAGACTACGACCATAACTAAGTAGTAAGACAAAAAGAAATACTAGAGATGTCAGAGGCAAAGGCTTATTATAATCAGGACATAAAGAGACATGTACTATCTCTGTTCAGAATAAAAACACGGCCAGGACAGGAAGAGAAGGCATGCATTTGGTAGGGAAATGTCTGTTTGCTCATTTTCATGACTGATAATGCACTGGACACCTAAATAAACTTGGCAGGTTCCATTGCAGGTCTTAAGTATATGTCTCTCCTTCTTTCTACATTATATGCTTAATTAAGTCTTTCCTATGCCATGATCTTCCCCCAGCCTTTCTACATCGAATCTGAGCAAAAGGGTCTAGTTTATTTCAAGTTGGAATTTTCTTTCTGGTCAGAGCATTTTGCTATGATAACATAAGCTTTAATCTTATAATTATTCAATAAAAAATATAGACTCAGTTACCTTCAGGGATACTGTACAAGACCCTTTTCTGCATCACAGGATCCATCACTCTCCTGGGAGTAAAGTTTTGCTCTCTTAGGAGCTCTGTAAACCTGAACAAGGCATATAAATGTAAGGCCTGACTCAAACTGCCATGACTAGTCACATTACCTTTTAGCCTTGTTTATATTTAAAACAAGCAGCACCACTCTTAGAATTGTGAGGATGCAGAAAGCACATAGAATGCCAGTTTTACATTTTATGCAACACCTGGCACACCACATGCAAAAAGATGCTGTTGCTGATGACTCTAATGTTCACTGAAATTAAACTCTATCCTCTCATGATCACATAATAGCTGGCAATCACCTTGAAATGGGAGTGTATTAAGCCCTATAAAATACAGCTAGTACCTTTGGCCCAAGTTCCACTCAGTGAAACTGGAGATCTACAGTTCACTGCTCTACTTAAAATACACACATTTCCAAGCACTTAACCTTTCCATCATTCCCAAGAAGATTCAGAGTATACTAGCTGGGTTATTCAAATGACTCTCAGTTTTCCTGCTCCTACCTGCCACTCAAATGAGACGTATTAATACACAGTAAGTTTCTATGGAACACTAGAATAAGCACAGAAGATTTATTCTTTATTCCTATAAGTCATACATATCACAAAATCACTTTGCCTTTTATTAAATTAATAGCTAAGTTGAATCAGTGCTATAGAAACCACTGGAACCTCAATTTCCTTACACATGATATTTGGAAAATTCTTCTTCCTAAAATGCCTAGAGATGAGACGTCAACTATTTTCAAAATATTCTGAACTTATTTCCAGTATTATAGCATTTTCCAGTACTAATCTTCATGATGGGTTTGCACATTGTGAAAACTCATGAAAAGATTCAGTTATATATTCTATCTCCTGATGGTTGAATTCTTTTTCATTTTGACTTTTTTCTAGGAAGAGGAACAGGTAATATTTGCAACAGAGGAATTCAGAACTACTTCCGATGTTTGGAAAGAAGTTTTCAGGTGAGATGAAATGAGACATTGCTTACTTAGCCACATCTGCACAACAACCTCAAATTTCATCAGTGTAGCAGTTACCTATTCTTTGCTAGAACAAAATATTAACCAGAAGCAATTTATGGGAGGAATGAATTTATCTTAGGCTTACACTTTCATGGTGTTTTGGGGTTGAGGACACTGGCTTGCTTTATCATACATCCACAGCAGAGAAAGAACTGCAAGAATGGGCTACCCTCACCATCCAGCAGGTTAACCTCAAGGCCTGCCCTTACCAACATATCTCTCCTATCAAGGCTCCATTTTCCAAACTGGGGACTAACTAGAAAGTTTAATCACAAACATGTGAGACTATAGAGAACATTTTACACTTAAGCCACCATGATCAATATTGGTTCTTCTAGTTATTTAAAACAAACCATACACATAAACATGCATACATAGACCCTCACCTTATTTTGTTAATGAACATATTTAATTAGAACAATTTGTCTAGTGGATTGATATATTTAGCTAATTTTCTGTTTAAGAATAATACAAGCCAAATATATACACACTTTCATAGAATACTTGTTTAACTGTGAAGTTCAATGATTCTGAAATATAAACAGTTATTTTTACCTTGCCACAGAAGTCACCTGCTTCAGGTTAAGTAGCAGTAACTCTTTAATTGTCTGTCTAAGTTTAACTTATATGCATCCCTCTTTTACTGAACAGGAAATCAGTGTAACATTGTCATATCAGTAGATAGGAAGTAGACAGAGGGGCAAACTGCAAGTGAGGCTGGGAAGTAAGAACTCAAGGTCCACCCTCAGTGACACACTTCCATCAATGCTCAACCTTGTAAAGGGTCTGCAACCTCCAAAAACAGCATCACCATCTGGGGATTAATTATTTAAACACATGAGTCTATCGAGGACATTTTACATTCAAACCACCACACTAATCGTGAAAGGGTTTGTGAAATATTTCTACTAATATTACACATCTTTATATTATGGGAGAGAATATATATGCAAGTGCTGATCCTATCTGTAGGTAATCCACGACTTGACAACTTTTGACATTTCTGAGCTAAGGAAAATGAGGCCCATGGTATGTAGTGGCTATTCCAGGTCAAAGAAAAAGAACCAGTGGATGATAGAGGCCCTAACTTTTTCACTGCCCTAGTGGTTCTACTACAGCAGAAAGTGAAATTATTATAGTCAAACATACATGTGTTCTGCTGGACATGCTGGTTTTGACTGAGCAGTGTATTCATTTTCTAATCAATTAATTAACTGCGGCAGAGTCTCGGCACAGGTTATCCTAGAGATTGCTATACAGATCAAGGTAAACCTCACCCTTTCAACATTCTGTGGGTACGGGTATAAACTACAAAGCTCAGCTAGTACATTCTTATAAAGTTTATATACTATCTGCTTACTCTGAAATGTATTCAGGTATTTCCATTGTCATTGCCACTGGTATCTGTGCATTTCCAAGAAAAGACTCATATTAATCTTATACTTTCTAGGAACTATCACTACAGTGATATTTGAAAAAAATATAAGCAGTAGATTTTAAAAAATAAAATTTACCACTGACACAGCTAAGTATCCAATATAAAGGTATAGTGTAATTAAGACTTAAATAAGAAGGCACTTTGGGATGTAGAGGCATGTTTTCTCTTTTCATGTACATTCTCTTCCTGTCACCAATTTTCCTTCATTATTATCTAGTAAAGGTTTTAGAACCTTAAGAGCACCATGGAATAAATCTGACCACCACTGACTACAGTAAAGTACATTGGATGAGGTTGAGGACAGCAATGGTGACAGTGGCTAATATTTGCTCAGTGGTTCCTGTGAGGCAAATGAAAAAACTCATTCCTAGCTTACTTGTTACTACTCTACCATCAGCTGTCAGTTTAATATCAACTAGAATATGGGAGAGTCAGACTTTAGTTTTCCAGATAAAGGGAAACTTGGGGAATACAACTAAATGCTGGTTTGGGGCTGAGGGAGTCCTCTCATAATTGCAAAAGGACAATGCGATCCAGTCACATCCCCTCCCACAATCATGAGATAAAGAACTCTGGACTGGTCTTTAGATGCTCTACATTGAGCTCTACATTGGAACAGAAAATAGGACTGGTGGCAAGAGGGACAGGAATATGAAATTTAGACAGACAACCTCTACTGACTTGGAAATGTTGAAAATGCTAGCCACACTGACACTTAAGAAAACTACTTAGTGAGGTTTACATTAATTTTACCATGTTCTTAGTAGCAAGGATATCATTATCAGCAAATGCTATTTATAGTTAACAAGCCAAAAAAATATCCTGAAATGCTGACACTCAATTAGTGGAAAGAATACGGAAATGGATAATTTGAACAAAATATGAAAAAATATCTTTTGTCACTGTCCAAACCTTCAAATGCTCACATAAGTCTAATTAAAACCCCATGATAGGTCTATCCCAATGCCCATAAACTCATTTGTCTGCATTCATTTTCGGACTAAGAAAGGTTATTTTTTCCTATATAATCAAAGAGAAAAATTAGACATAAAGGAAGCTTGTGCTTGTGGGAATGCATAATTAAATATTATATGCTGAAGAGTTTTGTGTTATAATTTTCACTGCTGTGATAAAATACCTGCAGAAAAATGCTAAGAAAGGAAGGATTTATTTTGTCATACTTTCACAGTTTTCTAATTTATCCTGCCCAGGCCAGGTTAGCATGGCAAAGCAGAACAGTTTGCATCTTATGGGACAGCAATCAGAGAGACAAGAATGCCTGAGATGGCTGAATTTCTAGTTGTCCTCTTTTATTCTATCCAGCTTGCCAATCTAAAGTGCCAACCCCTCCCCTGCAGCCTATGTGATGGTGCTGTCCTCATTTAGGGCTAGTCCTCTGCACTTAGTTTTCCTCTCTGTGAACACCCACACAGGCACACTCAGCAGTGTGCTTAACTGACATAGAAAGGACTCAGTCTAAACAAGTTAACAATAAAGATTAACTATCACAAAAATACAGTATGTAAAACTTTTTCCTCAACGTATTTCAACTCAAAACTATTTTGTTAGTTAGCAGAAATGATATTATCCAATCTTCAATAAGGTAGAGACACACTTGTCTGCAAACCTCCACTGTCTCTTGATATTTATGTCAAGGCTGTTCCAGTAAGGACATTGTTGCTTTTCATTCAAAAGGGAATCATCTACATTAAGAAAATTTCCTAAAATTCCCATTTGTCTTTTGGCTTTAAAAATATAGGAAGAGATGCTAAAATCCCAAAGAAAAATGGGTGAGAGTAGTTTCTCTACCAACTCCATTGTTCCTGTGTATGAATTTGTGCCTTCTCCAGCCTGGCTCCTATGTAGCTTAGTACATGAGCTTGTGAGATGAGTACCACCTATGGAGTGAATAAGGGTCACATAAAAGACTCCCACATCTAGGGCATATATATGCTCGGAAGCTCTGGTTACAGAGCTTACTTTCTGCTTTTCCTCCTGTACGTTTTCAACACCAATCTCACATCACTGTGTCCAGCCTATCCAAAATAATTTTCCCATAGATCTTTGGCACTAACTCACTGCCAGATAGAATTATATAAACAGATCTTGAAATACATGTGGAAGGAAAAGATGGTACTGATGTATACTTTTGATTAAGTTTCTTTCCTGTGATAGTTCGAATGTGAATATATGTCACTGATAGTCTGGGTATTTTTCAAAACATTTATTTATTTATTTATTTATTTATTTATGAGACAGAGACTGACTGATCAACCCTCAGGTGTGTTCAGAGGAGTATGGCTCTGGTTATTTTTCTTTTGCTTATTGTTTGACAGTGTCTCTCTGCATGGATCAATGGAAGTAAGGCAGATCCTTCTACCATTGATGGTGTTTCCCCTGGATTTTATAAGCCTGAAATAAACTTGTTCCTCCTATTATAAGCTGTTTCTGGTTAGGTGTTTGCCTACCAACTCAAAATCAACTGAAACAATTACCAAAACTGAGTCTACTTCTGACAGGATTTGAACTTGACTCAATTTATCTGCACTAGCACTAATACTTAGAAGCCTTATAACCGCACCTCATCAACCTTAGACAGGAAGCCTGATCTACCTGGTGAGACAGGGTTAAATCTACAGGTCTTGGTGATTCAGACTTTTCGACATTATCATTCACACACCAATCCTCATTCATTCATTCTTTCTCTTCACTCCCTCTTTACTTTACTTTCCTGTACCCCCTTTCTGTTTATTTGTTTATCTCTCTGTCTCTCTGTTACTAGCATGCCAAATACCTATATCCCTACTATACAATATCAGACAAATGAAATGCTCTTATAAACTTCTTATTCATTTTCTTAAATATCTTAAAAATTCATATGTTTGAAATGTTTGAAAAACAATGAAATATTTTCAGAACCATAAGTACCAGGAAGCAAAACAAAATGAAACATATTTTCTAAACTATCCAAATGTTCATCAGTAGGGAAGAAAATATTTTACTCTGGTTGTAAATAAAATTTCAATCTTCAAGAAATTTGTGTATGAAAAATCTACTATCTGTCAATTGTGTTTAAATAAAGACTAACCCAACTGGTTTCTTATAAACCAAGAAAGTATAACACTAACATATTTTTATACAAGACTGAAAAGAATAATCTGCATAACCATTGCACGCCTTTTCAGTTTACAAAAGTTAAGCACTTCAAAAAACGATGCCAATATCTAGAACCTCTGCTAGGTTTTGAGCTGCAACTGCCAAAGTGTATTAGTAGAAATGCATTTAGCAAAAGTGGTACTTTTTCCTTTCCTTCCTGCTAAGTGCCAATAAAAGTACATTACTTACAAAATGAACACAGATAGATTGAGAGGTACAGCAAGGAAGGAAGGCTGGCTAGGGAAACTAGAGCCTAAGGAAAGGTTCAATGGTCAGTTCCCTACATTTTGTTTTCAGCAAGCATATCCTAGCTATTCAAATAGTAGAGGAACCCAGCAACTTGGAAAATTCAATGCACACTGTCAAAGAACAGCTCCAAGAAAAACGGTTTTCTCTTCATAAAAAGGATCAGAAAAGGAGCAACAATATAGCAAAAGAGAAAACTTCTAGACAGTAACTGCTTTATTTCTTCCAAACACTATTATAAAACCCATACCCCAACCCTGCCTGCAAAGAGAAGCCTAGCAAAGAACAAAGAAAAGCCTAGCAAAGAACCTAGATTTTTGTATAACCTGAATTGAAACAAGTTCTTTTCCCATTCTTAGAGGTTTCAGACAAGGTGTAGATACACAGCTAGAACTATCCTCCCCCATAAGACACTAGAATGGTATTAAAGGTGGGATGGTGACAAATGGGGTCTATCCCTCAGCTCAAATGGAATAAGTTCCTAAGTAACCCTCTCCCCACATTGGTATGTACAGTGTCAGAGGAAACCTGTAAAAATACAAATTTTAATTAGATCTGAGTCTAATAACAAGGGACTCCAATGTTTATGTTTCAAGAGAGAAATTTCTCACTATATCTTAAAATTAGAATGTCTCAAACTACTTTAGGAAAGAAAAACATCAGATGTTAACTACAATTACAGAGGTGTTGAGAATTATCTTACAAGGATTTAAAGAGGCAAAAATTAAAAAAAAATAAAATCCAAGGAAAAATCACTAATACCATTGAAGCAAGTAAAACAGTGCTTCAGAGAGAGAGAGAGAGAGCAAGTAAGTAAAGAAAAATCAAATGGAATATTTGTCATTAAACAGCATAATATATTCAATGAATGAACTCATCTTTAGAAGGAGAGGTCAAAGGAAGTATCAGTAACTTTGAAGAAAGAGTCAGAAATTAGGCAATAATAACTGCCAAAAGAAAACAAGCCCCCGCCAAGCAAAGCAAATGGACAGCACAATAAAAATTATAACAATATGTCTTTTGGAATCCCAAAGGTTGACAAGAGTTGGAGGTATGGGGCTGAAAAAAAATGCCAAATTTGGCAAAGCCATAAGCTTTTAGATTCAAATAGTGGAGCAAAACCTAAACAGTAAGATAATTCCTCCAAACTTCATATTAATGGATGTCAGCCAAACTTATGAGAATAGAAGATAAAGAAATATGTCTTGGAGGAATAGTTCACATCAAATGAAGGACTGTAAGAGAGGCCATATGAACTAAAGACACTGATTTGAAGACATGATCTTCCCATCCAGAACGGTTAATGCACTGCATTCAAAATGTCACCTCCTTTAGCCTCCCTATGTGCATCCAAGTGGGTGGTCCACCACACACTCCTAAAGAGGAAGAACTGTATTTTCAATTAAGAATCATCAATGTTCAGAAGCATTTTCAAAAGAGGGGCTCCTAAAGAGTTAATGTTTACCATTTGGGAGATTTGGGATTGGTTTGGGGCGTGGTACCATAGGATTTGCCCTTTCTGGCTTCTCACATCCTAGACTTGGAAAATGGAAGCTACAATACCGAGAAATGTAAGAAGTTTAGCAGAACCCCTTAGTGATAAATGAGTTTGTATCATCTGTCATTCAAACTTCCTGCCAACTGGGTCATTCTCTATTAAATTACCACTTGATAATGTTTAAAACAGTGATTGATAAATGACTGTGCCAAAACTAATAACACAACAGCTTTTATTTTCTAATCATCCTAGATACCACAGATTGGTTGTCAAGCCATTGATGATATTCTTTTTTCTTTTATTTTCACTACTTTACTAAAAGACAATTCAATCTAATGCAAGGCTAATAGGTATAATGGCTGCCCCCACCCCATGTTACCTTTATATTCATTCTACTTGTCAAAATAAACCCATTGGCAATTTAGTGATACAGAGAAACTCCAAGTTTCACATTTCATCAAGTGCTAGTAATCTGTTTTAAAAATATAAACTACATTTTAATGAATTTTTTTTTCCCTCAGAATAGTTCACTTCTAATACACTTGAGTGTAATAATTCGTCCACGCTGTTGAACAGGAATGTTTTACAAGACCTTAAAACTCAGAAGAAATTTCTGTGCATATAAAATGTGAGTTATGTTAAAATGTACCACATGCCCATGAGTAGTGGCTAATATTACAAAACAAAAACCCAAATAGGTTACACTTAGATTTCTGTTTAAACACTCTTCTGGAATACTATACACCTAACTTATTACTAATACTCAGCTTCATTGAGTATAACAAAGATAAATAAAATAAAATTCATACCCCTTATGTCTCTGAATCAGGAAAAAAAGAAAGAAAAGAGAACACAGTACAGATAGAAGCAGTTACTGAGATCCACAGTTGTTTCAACAAACTGAAAAGTCCATAGTGGAAGTCTATTTCTTAGTGTTCCAAACTGAAAAAAGTATTTGACTAAATTAAATAAGGCTTTGGAGAATCAAAGTTGTGGACAAACTGATATGGCAGCTGGTCAATCCTGACTTTTAAGAAAAGTTCTCTTCCCTACCTGTCAGTGTCATCTCTCCAAAGGTTAGCCCTTCATCATTTTAATTCTCCTTTTTATATTTCCTACTAAATGTAGGCAAAAACCAGTATAGCAATAAAAAGTTCAATGATACTCCAGGTTATAGGTCTATGTAATTTTTAATACCTATCGACATCCTGGTCACCTGCCTTTGCTCTGCTTTCTCATCTTGTTGGTTTATTTTTGTTCTTGCCTTGATCCTTTCACTTCAAAGTGTCCAATGGCAATGTCACTGCCAGTGGTTATATCTTTCTCAGGACTTGTGTGATGCAAGACTACATGGTCAATGTTGAACAAAACTTAATAGTAATTGAAAGCAACTGGTATTCACAGGCTAGGCACTAAAGGTGGCAAGGGAAAAACACTTTGGGAAGAAATGAAGATACAAATGCTTAGAGTAAAACTCATAAGCAAGGAGCTATCATTTATTACAACTATAACTCTGCTCTTTGTAATTGCTGCCACAGAGCAGTGGAAAAGAGAAATGTCCCAAGAGAAACTGCCCAAGGAGAGTCAGTAATACAAGGTAGCATCAGATGAGAAGCATACTGTATGAACAGCCATGTATATCATGGCTTTCCTTTACATGTGATGATAATGTAGCATCACATTCCCTGGTATCAGCAGCAACTTATACCAAGTGTTTTGTCATCCGATATATTGTTAAAAGCATAGTAAATCCCACATTTGCATATGTATTAGTCAATCTTAGGCCAGTAATTGGGGCAAACAGGGAGATGTCAAAATTGCGAAGTGAGATTTTTTTTGTTGTGTAGAACTATGTATGTAATTAATGAGATTTTAATAACATGAATAAACAAACATAGATGAAAATAAAATCTTTATGACCCGTTTTACAATTCAAATATAGTTATAGGTAACGGTTTGGTGTACAACATTCTAAATAGATTATATATTACAATATATGTGTGTAATATTTACACATCTTAAAATGTGGAACTTACATATGGGGCAAAAAGTTTCTAACACAGAACTTCCATATACACAATGATTTTTAAAGACCATAGTACTTCCATGTGCTATCCCTAAGAACTGGGTTCTAATAAGCTAAAATTGAGCCATCTATGTGGTTCCACTCATTTCTAGAGAGAAAGATGGGTAACAGACAGATATAAGCATACCACTATTATCTCAGATATTATATTGTGACTTTGGGGTATCATAATAATATTACTGATACCATCACACAGCGTGGTGATTTAAAAGGCCCTTTCATGATTGAAAGGAATCTACTCCTTTTCTCCATTTTTTTCAGGTAAGATAATTAATCACAATGTTCTGTAGCTGAAAGCAGAGGAAAACAAGCCTTGCAGTGATGAGCTGAGTTCAATGTCCTGTCCAAATCTCTTCAGGATCCCATCATTCTAAAGACAACTGTGTATACTTTAGAATGGTTTGCAAACTCACCTGTGGAGGAATAAATGTTATAAACAAAACAAAACCCCTGAAGTCTAGGAACACAGGAACCTCTCTAGGTAGGATGAGTTTTCTTGTTGACATTACCTTCCAGACCACTATAAATAATAGGTACTCAGTCCTACCTTCTAAACTGTCACCAGGTGAGCAGGATCTACCCAGCCTGACTCCTCAGAAAGTGAATTTTCCTTCAGTTTGGGCAGCATACCTACACTGTCATGAGAATAGGATTTGCCATTCTCGTGCAGTTACCGGGCCAGCCACTGATCCACATAGCTCATATCCTCTCCTCTTTTAAAATTTAGTCTTACACACTGGAACGCACAAGAGACATAGATTGTTACTAGAAAAATTTCAGTGCCAGGGATGGGATACCTTCCAGTGAGTTGTTAGCCAGGGAGGTCCCTGATGCCCCCAAAACATTACATGCCATTGTCAAGGCCCTTAGTTTTCCAGCAGGAATAGATGGTAAGACCCTATTTCTGAAGACTCCACATACTTGGGCTGCAAGGCCACTGAGAAATCCTGATGGACCTGGGCTGAAAACCTTCTCCATGTAGACCAGCTGACAGAAAGCTGGAAAAGGCCATGCTGTATGCAGTTCAGTAGGAGAGAGAGAAATCACCAGTGAAGATACTCAACAGTGGAAACTGCAAGCCTTATATTTGGCCAGCCAGGCCAAATGAGCTAACAGGTGCAAGAGTGGCATGTCTGTTATGGGGAAAAACAATTGTCCTCTAATTTGACTGGAGGCCTGCTCCATGATAGGAAATATATCCCTGATACTGAAAATCTACAGCAGGAGTAGTCATGAGCCCTAGGGGTGTAACGTCTGCTGTTGTCTGGCTAAATGTATATGCTATGCTCACCAAACTACTCAATAAGCACCTCTCTTAATGTTCATACCCATATACTAATGCTACTCTCACTTTTGGTTAGAGAACCTTCTCTTTACAGATGGAAGTGACCTTGGAATGACTCAGAAGGCACTATGGTGCTGAGAAGAAGTAACAGAGGAGTGCTCAGCACTGAAATATCTCTATCACACCTTCCAAGGCTCAGGGTCCACTGAGGAAGAGGTGGCAGAAAGAATGTAAGAGCCAAAGGAAAGGCAGAACTCCTTACAGTGTGCTCCTCCAGACACAAAATGTCCTGGAATGTGGAGGTAGGGAAGGAACTATGATGGGATATTGTTTACAATTATGGAAATTGCCAATAAAAAACAGACAAACAAACAAACAAAATTTAGTCTTACAGAAATGTCAAATAAAATCATCAATGCCATGTGTGTGTGTGTGTGTGTGTGTGTGTGTTTTAAGTCTTCTAACTCTAACCATTACATGGCCTTTCTATCTTCATTCCCATTTTATTTTGTTCTTGTAATCTTCATAATAAAGCCTATGTATGTCATCTAGAAATCAAAATTATGAACTACAAACCTTTTAGTTTTTAAAATTAACTGACATCTGTAGATATGTTTTAAGCAATGTCTAAAAGTTATAATGAAATAATTAATCAAACCATTAAAGGGTATAAAATCCTAAAACATGACTAAAAATTATATTTCGTTATTGCCTTATTTCCCTAACAATAATTAAATGGGTAACATTTTAAAACAGGCCAGTGTGACACTATGGTCTATTTGACAGATCGACAAGGGCATGTCTTCAATATAAAAATGTAGTGAGTTTAAAAATATCAATTTGTCTGTATATATCATATTTTAGGATAAATATAATTTCAAGTCTCTTAAAGTACTCAAATGTGATCTAAGACCTACTATGGCATTGATATTTTAAGAACATTTGTATCATAAAATGTGGTGACTTGAAATATGTTAATGTCTTTCAGCATTCATATAAGCTGTAACTGGTATCAACTATTATCATTTTTTTAAATCTGTCTTCAAGCTTTGTAGCATGCTACAAAAATGTCAGCCATCTGAATATGGTTACAGCCAATTGCTATTATATATCAATCAGCTCTTATGAAAACTATTTTAAAATTCAACTACAAACTTGTTAATTACAAAGATTCATGCACATTCCCCAAGACAGAAACCTTTCCTGGTTATTGTCAAGATAAAGAACTACAAATACTTCAAAAACATAGGATATGTCTCATATAGTTTAGGCCACACCCAAATATTCACAGAAATACAATTATAACTTTCCTGAGATAGCAAAGACTTAAGATCTTTGAATCCCCAGAGCTTTTGGGACTTAGATACAACAGCAAGTCCAAATTAATGTTTCATGGATTATTTCTTGCAATTATACAGTAGATGAAACTCTGAAGAGCTAGAGAGATATCTCAGGAAATGAAGAGTTTTCTGTGTAAGCAAGAGGCCTTGAGTTCGAGTTTAGGCATGTAAAAAGCTGGGCATGGTGTCATGAATGTATAATCATTGGTAGGCAAAGACAGAGGTATCCCAAGGGCTTGTCTGCTGGTTAATTAAGATTAAGTGAGAGATATTGTCTCTAAAACTAAGGTGGGTTGAGATTAAGGAAGACACTTGACACCAACTCCTGGCCTTCAAATGCACATGTATATACACAAACAGCACATATTTACATACATATGGGGGGAAAAAAAAGAATCTGAGTATTGAAATAGAGGCTGCTTCCATCTAAGTAGAAGAAAAGGTAGATAAATTGCAAAAACTATGCCTTCAGGAAGTGACATTTATAGGAGTAAGTCCCAGAATTCATTAACACAATTATTATGCAGGAGTTTTTAGAAGAACAGAATAGAATGGATATTATTATAGAGGCATTTACTAGACTGGCTTACACGATATACGTTAGGTAGTCCAACAATAGCTGTCTGCTCCCTGGAGAAACTGACAACACAGTAGCTTCTCAATCCAAAAAGCTGGGTCCCTCAGAAGTCCCAACCTGGCACTGAAGGCATGGAAGATTCTTAGAGGAGAACTACTAGACTTTAGTCCACACTGGAAGGCTAAAGAAGCTGTGCTCCCGGTGGCGCCAACAGTGCAGATGCTTTCCCTAGTAAAGGGTAAAGGCAGGCAGACAAAAACTGCACTGCTTTTCCATCCTACTTTTGTATCTGGGCTGCCACCAGAAGGGCTACCTACTACATAAAAGAGGGTCCTCCTCATTCAGTTATTCCTTCCAGGAAATGACCTCACAGACCTGCCCAAGAGGTGATGTCTCCTACTTGTGATTTCTGTTCTACTCATGTTAACAGTTGAGATTAACTACCACAAATAATTATTACTGAGTTTTGAAAAGACAGTAATGACTTCAGAATATGGGGAATTCTATCTTAGCACTACATTTGTACTTCATGCCAAACCCTAAGATAGCACCCTAAAGTCCAGCTTCTAAAAGAGTATATTCTATTGTTCCTCAGGTTATTCCCTCAAATGAAAATATGTTCTTGCTATTTGAAAGATAAGCAAAAAATTGTCACCCAACCTCCAAGACACAGACACAGTGTCTCCTTATAATCCCTGGCTCTGCTCTGGTTCTGATTACATCATACATCCAAACTGTACCCAACTCAGGGTACAAGTGACTAGGAAAGCCATACAGCAGACAGAGAAACATGAGTTCTCCGATCCAACGTCCTCCTACATGGGAAGACAACCGGCCTACAACTGACTGCAAGACCTCTGACAAGGCTCCCAGGTCTTCATGCTTTGGGATGTCTATCTGTTAAGTAAAACAGTACTTTATTCATTGAACTATTTCATGGAATAAATGGAATCATGATTGTAAAAATACATACTGTGTAAACATATATCCTCTTTTTGTTTAACATTAAAAAACACCTCTTTGAGCTGAGGAGATGGCTCAGCAGTTTAAAAAGTTACTTGCTTCCTGCAAAGTCTTTGGGCTTGAGTTTGATTCCTGAGTAGTCATGTAAAACCTGACACACAAAGTGGTGCATGCATCTGGAGTTGGTCTGCATCAGCAAGAGGCCCTGGCATGCTCATTCATTCTCTTTCTCTCTCAAATAAATACTTTAAAAATATATTAATAATTTTTAAAATCCTGTTCATTTTAAAATTGTTGTACTCCCAAGAAGTTGGGAAAAAAATGGAACAAAAGTGGTTTGACAAAAATACTTTTCTGTTTTGTTTGCTTTTATTAGACCTGGAGTCTCTAAAATATAAGCATCTTGTACCTATCCTAATAGCTACACACTGTTACTTAACATACAAAACCAAATCACAACTTGAAGTGGCATTAAACATTTTTAAACATTACTCAAATGTAATGTGACAGTTACTGTTGTAATAAATCAGGATATTAGAAAACAAAATAAAATCTACTTGGGCAAAAGAAGCCACTTGATATTCAGAAATTTTGCAAAATTGAAAAAGACTGTAAAAGTAAAAATCTGAGATTCATTTTATGTAATGAAAATTGGTTAGCAATATAATCCCAATTCCCTTGAGTATCAGATGACCTAAAAGTTGTGAAAACTGGCTTAATAGAAGCTCAATGTTGCCACCTACACTTATCTATATAACATCTTTTTCATAGTCTGCCACATTCATGTGCTGAGCTTTCAACATGTTACCTTCCAGGTTGGCACTGAAAGTCTGGCATGCCTCACCTAAGTCAACCACCCCAATAACTGCAATTCATTCAATTCCTTTGTCTTCTTGATTTCTGGGAAGAAAATTGAAAATCTTGGGGTGAGATTATTTAAGATGAAATTTTAGATTAAGAGGTTTTCATCCACAATAAAGAAAATGAGTTAACTATTCTTCATCCTGTTTAAAAAAATAAATAAATCAATGAGCACATTATTTAAAAAAAACCTATATATTGGGCTGGAGTGATGGCTTAGCGGTTAAGCGCTTGCCTGTGAAACCTAAGGACCCCGGTTCGAGGCTCGCTTCCCCAGGTCCCATGTTAGCCAGATGCACAAGGGGGCGCACGCGTCTGGAGTTCGTTTGCAGTGGCTGGAAGCCCTGGCGCGCCCATTCTCTCTCTCTCCCTCTTTCTCTGTCTGTCACTCTCAAATAAATAAAAATAAACAAAAAAAAAATTAAAAAAAAAAACCTATATAGTGCACATGTGCATTTAAGAAGAATCCTTGTGGACATTCTCACAAAACTTAAATATCCTATTCTAGCGATTTTACAGCCACTCCAGCTCCAAAGAGGAATTCCAGTAAGAGCTGCTTCTCTCACTGGTGCTAGACCGTCAGGGAGCATCTGTGATGGTGGGAAGAGAGTTGGGATTTTCTCAGCTACTTATATATTGTTCTGATAGTTATGTACGAATTTACAATTGGTTCTGCCTTTCACTAACTACAGTTTCATTATGATTACAATGAAAGTCTTTGTTAAGTCCAAGGTATTCACTTTTAGTTTTCCTACTGTACTTTGCAATTTCTAAGGATGAGCAGCTGAGTCAACATCTTAGTAATAATGATAGTTCTCCTACTTGAATCTGACCCTGTGAGGGCATACTTTCTTTTTTTTATTTCAATCACTAGAAGGAAACAGCAAAGATTCTGCATGAGCAGGCTCTAGACTCTTCCCAAAGACAATAGTATTGTAAGGAGAAGAAAGGGAAGAATAAGTATGAAGGAAAAAGGTATTGTGAAAGAAAAACAATGTAATAACTGTAAGAATTCCTCCTGGATTACAAATACAGCCTTATAGGACCTAACTCCATCTTAACAAGACACATTCATAGTGAATCATCCATAAAACCCTATAAGGAAGAGTTGTCCTGGCATCATAGTTTCAGTGATAAATGTAAGCTCTAAAGTTAGTCTTTCAGTAAAATTGGGATGTTTTAAAATGCCCATATAAAGTGGGACAACATGCATTTTCATGGTTTTCTAAGTTCCATTTGATGGCCATTTCCCATTCCTTAACATAGAGATGATGAGGAATAAAATTAAATACTATTTCATATTTCTAATTTATGAGCAAACCCACCAGATAAAAATGATATTTAGTATTTGGATAAAAAAAATTTCCCTAAAATGTTTATAAAACATTGTAAAATAAATGGGTTGATAAAACTATAAAACTTGACTCTTTTTTAATTATTATAATAATGAAAATAGTAAAGGAGCCAGAGAGTCTAGATAAAAATTAATGGCACCATTGTTTAAAATAAGAAAATAGGAAGATATCCCATGTAAAACAGGTTTTTTTTTTAACTCCTAATTTCATTTAGCTCAGAAAGACAAGGAGAAAGAGAAGATAAAGCTACAAATTTAAAACTGACAAAGGGCAATACTTCTATGCAATTTATAATTAAATCTGTGGGCTCATGTGTCAGTAGAATTTATTGAGAAAAATAGTTTAGTGCTGTTTTGTAAGGTTTGGACATTAGAAGAAAAAGTGTTGCAATTCAAGTTACACTAGCTCAGAAACATAGTGTAAGCACTATTAATCATAAAGATTCAGGTTTTTAGTTGGCTACCAGCTGAAGTCAAGGAAAGAAAACCTACATAAGTGGCCAGGTGAATTGTGGGTATTTTCTACCTTTCTGTACTTGTTCCACTTAAGATATTCCTGACAAAAAAGAATAACAACTGAAATTGTATTCCTGCTTGTAATATACTTACTATTTTGATCTACCTAGTCCCCTCATTTCAAAAGTCATCCTAATAACTCCCTCTGCCTCTCAGCTACATTAGGAGTATACAATTCTTTTTCCTCATTTTTATGCTTTTATTTTTAAAAAGATTTTATTATGTGCAAAGGAAGAGGGGGGGGGGATATGAATCAATGAACATGAATGGTTGTGCCAGGGCCTCTAGCCTTTGCAAACTAACTCAAGATTCATGTGCCTATTTGTGCATCTGGTTTTACATGGATACTGAGAAATCAAACTGTTTTTAGACTTTGAAGCAAACACCTTAACCACTAAGCCATCTCTCCAGCCCACATTTGTATGCTTTTAAAGTTACATGTGTACATGAAGTAAATAGTCAACCCAAGTACTCACATACTTTATCAGTAGTACTCAACCCAGGAAGCGGATACCTATGTTCTGACCTCAGAAGTTCAGATTACGTGGCATGGGGTGCTGCATGGCCAAAATGATTTTTAACATTTAAAAGATCCTAATATGTGGCCAGAGATAAGTGGCAGTAGGAGAGAGAATAGAAAAACATCAAAATATTTAAAGTGATCACACACAGAGACACACACAAATTTGTCTCTAATATTCTCCAAAACAAAGACAAATATAATCAGCATAAAACAGATTTATATCTCATTTCACACAATTAAGTTAGTTTAAATTACTTTCTAAAACTCTTAAAATTATATATAATAAACATTTTAAAATTGCATAAGCAGACTTTTTCAAGGAATGAAGTTAGCTTTATTCACTTTTTAAATTGTGCTTACTGATGAGTTATTGAGATGAAATCAACATCATTGAGCTTACTGTGGTGGTGACATCTTCCTTTCTCCCCAGTTGCATCTATCTCCTCATATTCACCTTGCTGGCACTTTGAGGTGCACTGTCTACGCAACAGTCACCTGATATTACAACATATGGCACATTTATTAGTAATTTGTCATAAGACCACTTAACGTTATAGTTATTCAATTTCAATAGTTCATATGAGTCATATAATCTAAACAGTTGTGGACAGGAATTTACCAACTGCATAAACAAATTCTGTTTCAGAAACTAAAAACAAGGTCTGAAGACATATCTTAGTAGTAGGGTACTTGTCTAGTATGTCCAAGGTCCTGGGTATCACCTACAAAACTTAATATATTTTATATGTGTTATTTTTTAATAAAATATAAACATTTAAAAATATAAACATATTGCAAGTTGGTTGTATTTCCATCAGTTTATATTCCTATGTTCCCTCTTCACTTCAGGGGCCCTCTTCAATGGGTTACTAGTAATTACTGTGGGGTCATAAATTCAACAGTCATTCTTTTTGGCTGGGACAAGGCCTTCCCATTCTGGGACTCTTAAATTATTTCTGGCCCCTCTTCCCCAAAGTTTCCTGAGCCTTGAGATCAGCACTACTATTTAATCTGCCATTTCTTCTTTAGTGTTTCCTAGGCCCTAGTGTTAAGCAGTCAGCTTTCTCTCCTTATCATTTTTATGGCTCTTAGGTCTGCCCAGTATTTGCCACTATCCTGAACCTGAAAGACCTACTCTGTCTTGCTCAGGAGGGGACTACATGGGCAGTCTCCCAATGATCTGGGCTGGGTGAACTGGAGAGTATGACCAGTGCCAAGAAGCCCTGGCACTTACCCTGGGCAGGCCCCAACCAGTGGTCTACATGTGGGACTGTTGATGGGGAGAGCTCCATCCTAAGTAGTCATATGGCACAGTGTTGTTAGAACATAATTATAAGCAAGTTAAAAGAATGCTTTTGGCAAACAAGTGTCCAACTAACTGTTATCCACATGCCCTCCACAACTTCCTCAATCACATTAGCAACACTGTTCTTAGACTAAAAGGATACTAATTTTTCTATGATAACTTTTTTTGAGGTTATAGCTGCTATCATGTTTTGTCATGCTGGGGATTGAACCCAGGGCCTTAAACATGTCAGGTAAGTGTTCTACCACACAAGTATATTCCCAGTTGATACCGCTCCTTATAAGTGATGTCATAGATTGGTAGTGATTAAAAGTCTATCAATTCCAGTATTATAGGGCATTTTTTAAAATTGTATTACACATTTGGATTTTCTTTAGGCATAAACTTGACTTAAAAGAGCTTAGAGGGGCTGGAGAGATGGCTTAGCAGTGAAGGTGCTTGTCTGCAAAGCCAAAGGACTCAGGTTCAATTCCTCAGAACCCAGGTAGGCCAGATGCACAAGGTGATGCATGCATCTGGAGTTCGACTTCAGTGGCCAATGGCCCTGGTATGCCCATTCTCTCTCCCTCTCTCTCTCTCTCTCTCTCTCTCTCTCTCTCTCTCTCTCTCTCTGCCATTCTCTCTTTCTCTCAAATAAATAAAGAAAAATAAAATATTTTTTAAAAAGAGCTTAGAAGTTAAATTGAGTTTGTCTACTGTTTTGGAAATATTACAATTATTTTCAAATGTGGGTAATTAAACATCATTTTTTCTACACAGACCACTATAAAATGGAAAAATAATTTATTTAAAGATAGCTTTGAAAAGGCCAATTTAATCAAATAGTGCAAGTAACCTTTTTCAGTTTAGAGTTCCTTCCTAAAAATCTCTCAAGATGTCAAAGAATATCAATGCCCAGGAATCCAGATTCAGTACTACAGATTTTTTTTTGTTGTTGTTGTTTGTTTGTTTTTAGGTAGGGTCACACACTAGCTCAGATGGATCTGGAGTTCATTCTGTACTCCTAGAATGCCCTCAAACTCATGGTGATCCTCCTACCTCTGTCTGCCAAGTGCTGAGATTAAAAGTGTGTGCAACCAGACCTGACTTCAATACTACAGATTTAAATTTGATTTATAATCTTAAGGACTTTTTTTATAATTTGGGGGCAGTGTCTCACTCAAAACCAGTTTGACCTGGAACTCATTGTGCAATCCCTGGATAGCCTCAAACCTTAGCCTTCTATGTGCTGGGATTAAAGGCAAGTGCCTCCATCACACCCAGCTATTTTTATACTTTTAATTTTATATTTTCAACTTATATTTAACAATATCAACCTTGCTACGTAAATTATGGCAGTTACTTTACAACTCTTTTATGAGTGTGTATGAGGTAGAATTAAAAAGGGAATAGGACAGAAATAAAGGAACTAGAATCAAAATGGTAAAAAATTTGAAATAACTTAGATGTCTGACCAAATTCACAGAAACACATTTCAATAACCAAGATGAGGCATAGTTCTACTCAAATAATATCCACCACACCAATAGAAGGGACTACAAATAATGATAATAATAATAATAATAACAACAACTTGTAAGCTCTAACATCTCCATTTAGTGTTGACTGTAGAGTAGAAAAATGCACAAATTATATTATTACTATAAGCATTCAAAATTTCCATATCAATTGTGCTTAAAAGAACATGGGAATGCCTCAATGGCTACTCAATGTTACACAAACAACTGTTATTCTCATTGACTTTGTAATACACTTAACAAGGAGAAAAGCTTGCAAGCTAGAAAGATCTAAGTTTTTACTTACTACAGAAAATCAACTTTATTTCATATGTAAATGCTATAAAACCTAACACATAAAGTTTTGTGAATTAAAATGTACAAAATGAATCATATAGAACTACACTAAAAATGTTCTTTTAACATAGGTATTACTAGGATGGAAAAGATCCATTTCCCCGATTATAGTAATAGTTGTACCCCAGTGCTAGATGCTCAGTGGTGGGGAAAGAATTGAGAAGCCCTAGTCACTGGGAGCTATCCCTGGTGCTGGTCTCAGCCCTTCTTAGCTGGTGCTCTCAACCCTTAACAAACCAAATTGCAATATACAGTTCTCTCCTTGATCTATTACCATGTTTCCCAAAACCTATCACACCCATCAATATTCAAAAGGTAATCAAAAACCTCCCCCAAAAGAAGAATCCAGGACCAGATGGCTTCTCAGCTAAATTCTATCAAACCTTCATGGAAGAACTGAAACCAATTTTTCTCAAATTGAGCCACATAATCTGAGAACAGGGAAAACTCCCCAACTCCTTCAACTGTGGTTTTTATCTCTCAGATTTTGATCATTTTCTCAAATTAAAACATTAAATTATATCAAACTGTTTTCTTTACTAGGAATTTCTGCATTAAGAATTTGGGGCTAGACTTGTACCTTTAATTTTTTTCTCTAATGCTAATAATAATGTTTACTAAAGAACAATTACTGGTATTTTCTGCTGACATTTTCTTAGGAAACCTTAAATATACCTTGAAAATTAATCAAAAGGAATGAAAAGCATTAAAAATATTGAAAAATCATCTCAGAAGATCAGCAGCTAATATTTAGTTTTAAGCTGAGAATAAATACTATTTTTTTTCCTGTACATAAAAGAATTTCTGTTACTTTTTTTCTTTTTTCCTTTTCCTCTTTGAGATAAGGTCCCACTCTAGCCAAGACCTGGAACTCAATCTGGATTCATAGGCTAGCCTTGAATTTTCAGCAATCCTCCTAACTCAGCCGCCCAAATGCTGGGATTAAAATCATATGCCAACTATTCCATTTTTTTAATCCCAAGTATAACCTCAGAAAAAACCTCTAACATGCCAGAACGACCCCATAATCCCTCTGACTCAACAGGCACCCAGCAGTTGTCAGGAGCTAACGGTCGTGTGCACACCGAACTATACATCACCCCTGAGTGAAACTGAGCAGGTAAATACCTCAACTGGAGCACTGCTAAGTGCATGTAGTGTTAACCTGATTCTTCACCACTTGCACTTCAGCCTCGTGGAAAGTACAGGGTTATTAAAGAATCAGAATTTTCTCTTCTGACACTGGAGGTGTTAAACCTTGTGTTCTGGATAAATTCCAACTTAGGTAATTATATTATGCTTACCTCAACCCCCAAGCAATCTTTTTCAAGTGAATCAAGTATTATTCTTCACTTCCTACCCTAGCCTGCTGTGCAGTATTGAGATGGACTGTTAAACAGCTGCCATGCTTCCCTCCACAATAGTGATTGCCTTCACTGTATAATTTGTAACCATTCTCAGTGTGCTTTAGAATCTTTTAGGATAAAAGTGCTACCCTAAAATGCAAAAAGTCATCATAATTCTAAAGGCATATAGTACAATAGCTTACTTCAGTTAAATTCAACAGAACATATTGAGAAAATGCCTTATTTTGGGAAAAACCAAAAACTAGGTTAAATACCCATGAAAAATACAATGAAGATTATATGAAAAGGTATTTAAAATAAAAGAATACTTATCAGCTATATGAATATTTTTCCAAAGGCATAGCACAAAGAAGAAATGGTTAAGACTTTTATTTGAAAATATATCTGCCTTTATCAGATGGTAAAAATTCCCAATGTCACCCAAGAAAATCAGTGAAGAGAAAAATTGAACATTAAGTCAATGGGAAATGGAGGAGTGCCAACATGTATGGAAAAAGAGATCAAAGATAAATATAATTTAACATTTTCAAAAATTTTTCATCAGGATAGAGAAGAGTATTTTTCATTTTTTATAGAGACATGTAATTCTCAGTATGGATTATCTAAGGATATTTGCAGACAGGCATCATGGCAAGAAGTGTCTACCACAGGTACATGCACCTCTGGCATATTATCTGCTAGTGCTTTCACCCAGTGATTCTTAACCTTGCCTATACACTGACATAGAATAGGAAACTTAACAGGTGAATGAATGGAAATATTGTTCAGAGGTAAACTTTCCTAGCACGTACGAAACCCTGGATTTGATATCCAACACCATTAAATAAACAAGTGGACAAATAAGGTGCACAAATAAATTGTTTCCTACTTAAATTATTTACATTAACCTGGTGAGATACCTAGATTCTATTTTAAAATATTTTTATGTGATATGTATGCACATTAAACAGAAAACCACTATTTCAGGCAATTTTTAAGAGTTTTTTAAAAATATTTTATTTTTACTTATTTATTTGAGAGCGACAAACAGAGAGGGAGAGGGAGAGAGAGCAAATGGGCAAACCAGGGCTTCCAGCCACTGCAAACAAACTCAAGATGTGTGCGCCCTTTTGTGCACCTGGCTAACATAAGTCCTGGGGAATAGAGCCTCGAACCGGGGTCCTTGGGCTTCACAGGCAAGCACTTAACTGCTAAGCTATCTCTCCAGCCCTAGGCAATTTTTTACCAAGTTAGTTATAATTATGATTTAGACATCCCTCTTTTATTTTTTTTGCTTGGACTTTATTTAAGGAGGAAATCCTGTTACTGGAAAGGATGTGAGTCACATCCCATCACATACATTATTAGTTCAAGCTGTTTAATTAGACCTCAAATACATGTTTCAAGAAGCAATTCTTCATCTACTGGGCAGTGATCACCTAAGGACTAAGCTTCTGAAAGGCTATATTCATAACACAATTATTTCTCTAGTAATGAAAGCTTCTGGACCAGAAATAAAACTGTAAAGATTGTTGAATTAACAGCTCTGAATATATTATCAGTACTATATTTTGTCTTTAGTAAACTAAGTAATCTGCATCTGTATTTGTGTCTCATGTGTGTAGGCTCACTGTGGGTGCTTGTGCACAAACATGCATGTGTGTATTGTGCAATGTGGAGGCCAGAGGTTGACACTGGTGCCTTTTTCAATTACTTCTTACCTTATTATTATTATTATTATTTTTTGAAACAGTATCTCTCACTTAACCTGAAGCTCACAGATTTGGCAAGACTAGTCTTGCCAAATTCCCATGTCTCTATAGAGCCATAACCCCCTGAGAGCTCGGATTATTGACATGTGCTATCGTACCTGGATTTTACATGGGTACTTAGGATCTAAATTCAGGAACTCATGAATGTGTGGCAAATACCTTACTAACTGAGTTATCACCCCAGCCCTAAACTATAAAAGCTTATACTACCTTTTCCCTACTCTGAAATACCTTTTTGTCTTTAGAAAACAAGTAACAATCCATTTTTATATCAATGCTTATCTGTCCTCTACATCTAAAAGGACTGTACTTTCAAGCAAACAGAAACACTTGCAAGTAGGAACAGAAGCAGGTTGTCAATCATAGCCAAGTACTAGAAGATTATACATAATGATGTGAATATCTGATTCTCTGTACAGAAAGTAAGAAGTAGTATTACTGACTTTTATTGATTATAATAGCTGCATTCCACCAGTGCCAACCCTGAAAAATACCCATAAAATAAAATATAACAAAGACAATCCAAAGAATTAAGCCAAACAAAAGGGAATAAGCATGGCCATAAGCATCAGTAAGGAAAATAAGACATTCTAAGTTCTTTAAATGGAGTAAATAAGGACCTACTGTGCAAAAAGAAATGAATAAAGTTAGTCTCTAGAGGGGAGATGAAAAAGCATTTATTCAATATTATAGTGGTGTGTAAACTATATGTACTAGAGCAAATTTTATTTTACATGTTTTAATAACTTTCCCAGACATTCAAAATTGAGATGCAAATTCAAAGAAGTCAGTTCAGATGTCTATGAATGACGGTTAGATTTGAAGAAAACGATGTACAAGAAGCAGATACAGAAAGCGCAAGGACAAGTATGAAAGATTAATACTATACACTGTATGAAACACCTAGTATTCTCACATAATCTTCATTTCTTGATACATTAGTGAATTTAGGCATGTAGGCTATATTTATGCACTCAGAAGTAATCGACTATAGGAATAGGAAGTGTTGGACCTAGGATTAAATTTAAAATACAGAAGACATTTCTCTAAGTATATAAAAAATTTAGGAGAGAAGAATTAATAAAATGTTATTTCTAATCTTTATAATATCAATTAATTGGTAAATTATAGTGGGTAGCCAAAGGGGAAATGAAGAAAGAACTTCTCCTTTCCTAGGTTCTAAAAAATAGGGCTAAGACTTTGGCTTCAAAAAGAGACAAGACAATAAAGACATACTGAAAAAAAGAAGTATTTGTGTAACTATTATCAAGCCTAAGTTTGATTAAAGAAAATTATAACTAGAGTTCCAGTATAACACTCAATTCTTGATAGTAGCCTGACTAAACATTTTAAAGTAAAGTGACAATTATATAATTGAAAGCTAATTACATAGAAACATTTCTTACTAAAAAAATATTTTTTGGTATCATTTCATCAAATATACTGAGAAAATAAATAATTACATTTAGTAAAACTCATCCTTTCTATTCACTAGGGGCCATTGGCAGAGAGTTGGTAATGTTACAAATAATGGCAGACACAAGAAAGATTTATGATTTACCACATATCAGGCTAAAAGTACGGATGACTCAAACATGTATGATCAAAGTTCACATGTAGAACAGAACTTGAACTTGAATTTAATACTCTCAGCAATATTTCTAAGTAAAAGTTTAGTACTCAGTCCTGCATGGTAAAGAGAAGTTATTACTATACAAACAACATGGCTTAAAACAAAAATAAGCCTATAAATTAACACAAAGAAAATATGCTATTAAAGCTACTGACATTATAGAGAATTGATATTTGGGGCACAGTTTGGACTGCAAAATAAATTAAAGAAATTATATATAGGTTAATAAAAGTAGGCTGACTATTTAGTGCTCACTATGCTCAAATATTTTAGCCCTTGTAAGAAGCTGATGAACTTGTTATTATTTGACCTACTTTATGGATGAAGAGGAAAATAAGGTGGGTGTGGCAGTTGGAATGAAACATGCTCCATAGGCTCATGTGTTTTGAAAACTTTGTCCTCAGCTCAGGATAATTTGGGAAGGATGTGGAGCCTTGTTAGAGAAGGTAGGTCACTGGGGCAGATCTTGAGTGAGTCTAGCCCACTTGGTGTTCAGAGCTGGCTTATTTGGACTACTTCTTTCCTTCTGCTGTGGAGAAAACCTAGGCTTCATACTCAGGCCTGTATTGCTCTCCTCACCATGATGAACCTTACTCATGAGATGTAAGCCAAAATAAACCCTTTCCGTCCATTTGGTCTAGTGTTTAGTCTGAGCAACAAAAAGGTAACTGCTACAGTGGGAAAAGTTCTTAAAACTGACCAATGTGTTAGAAAAAGCAATGATATTGAAACAGTTCTGTCTGGCATTGATTTTCTTAGGCATTATATTACATTGCCTCAACATTGTATAGTACTTGTTCTGACAACACTCAAAACTCCATGACATACATAAAAGGACTGCAAGTTTAGTTATAAATAACAAGAAGGTAACACTTCAATATATTCTTGCTTTATCCAGACATAAGGAAATAAAAAGATCTGAAGTAATTTTCATGAGAGAACAAGAAATAACAAGCAGCAGTCAGGCTGAGAAGTTAATCTGAGCAGTATTAAACATGCCACAAGAAGCAATTCTAGGGCTCAGGAAAATGGATCAGCAGCTAAAGGCACTTATCTGGAAAGCCTAACAGCCTAGGTTCAATTCCACAGTACCCATATAAACTCAGATGCACAAATTGGCACATGAATCAGAAGTTGTTTATAGCCTTGGTGCTCTGCTCCCCACTTCATATAAAGAGATAAAAATATTTCTAAAAAAAAGAAAAGCAACTTTAAATAAAATTTCTCCAATCACAAACCACCAAAACAATTAAACTAATCACACTAAGTTCCAAAAGGTGACACTGAGGCAAGAGGGATTCTTAGTAAATACAGATGTCTTTAAATATGTAAAATGAAAACTTTTCTATTTAGGTCTATATTAAAACTATGGCATGCCTCATACAATACAGGCAGTAGTCTTACTAATAAATCTAACACTAAAATACATGCTCAAAATATCTGAGAAATATGGCCACATAGTAAAGAAGAATATGGTGTTTTCTGGCAATGCCACCACCAGTACAGCTCAGGATGGTAAAAGAACAGTTTTGGGGGAAGAGATAAGAGGCTGCCTTTTGTCCTGTCAATCACAAACTCTTGAATTACAGATCAGTTGTATTCTTACACATCTGTTTTGCAATGTCAAATAGTGTTTTCTTTAATAAGAATTCTCCACAAAGCCCTTAGGCTTCTCACCTTTGTTTGCCTTAGAGTTTTCAATTGAAGTTTTCACACCGTTTTTAAAATTCTCCATTTTTTATTTCCAAATTAGTTGACAAAGTCCATAAACCTGTTTGAATTACTGGTTAGTTCATAGAAAGGCAGTGAGAGAAAGTTACAAGCAATTCCTACAATTTCAATAAAATGAGACTAACCCAAGTGATCAGCATGTTTTCCCTTTCTCCCTTCTTAAAGAAATGTAGGAAGTAGGAATGTAGAAACCCTCTATAGAATCTCCATTCCAAGAATGTAAAATATACCACAAACTATAGCAACTTGGAGCTTTAAAAACAGAACCAAAAAAACATCATCTTTGTTCTATGGCTGCTTTGACTCAATATAGTGAAAAATAGAAATACACAATAAAATAGTTAAAGAAACAAAAGAAATTTGTCCTCCCTAACAATCGTTTTGTCCTACAGATCACTGCAAAGCTGTCAGTAGGCAAATCTATCTGAAACTCAGATAAAGCATACACTGCTGAATCTAAAGTGTACTTTACAGTTTATTCAAAGTGCAGACTTATCTAAGACTACAGCTTCCCATCATCTCTCCATTCAGAAAAAATATATAGGAATGATTTTTAGGTCTGTACACTTATATTTATTTTTGCACAATCATAATGAAGAAATTTAACCTTGCTTTCAGAATACAATAGGATTGAGATGGTAAGCAACTGATATATGAATGCAGGCCTTAGGTTCATAAGCATGTGTCTCCTTACACTTTCAGCCAGCTGAACATTATCAGAAAAATGATATCCACTTTAATACACACCCTTCTCCACAATAAATTCCATCAGGGAACCACAGAAAGATAGATTTACTTGTTTTTTTTTGTTGTTGTTGTTGGTTTGTTTGTTTGTTTTTTGAGACAGCAAGAGTGAGAGAGAGAGAACATTGGTGTGCCAGGGCCTCCAGGCACTATAATCAAACTACAGACATGAGCACTACCTAGTGTGCATGTGTAAACTTGCATCACCTTGTGTCTGGCTTACATGGGACCTGGAAAGTTGAACGCGGGACCTTAGGTTTCACAGGCAAGTGCCTTAACCACTAAGCCATCTCTTCACCCTAGACTTACTTAAAGACTACAAAGTTACCTAGATTTTCTGTCTAAATTTCTTCAAATATGACTAGGAAAATCTTTTTAGAGTTTTCAGAAAAAGAAAACACTAAAAGATGTATAAAAATGCTTTCTACATTGCAGGGCACAGAAAGTCAATAAGGGTTACTCTTATGATATATGTACTAAAAATGGCATTGTCAAAAACTGCCTGAAAAAGCCAGGAGAGATGTCATATACCTTTCATCCCAGCACTGTGGAGGCAGAAGAAAGTAATTGCACTGCTGTGAGTTTTAGGCCAGCCTGGCTGAGATGCTAGGACACTATTTTAAAAATGAATGAATGAACCTCATCACTGAAGCAGACCAAAAATGAACCCAACATGGCTCAGGGAAATTTTGCTGAAGAGGGGACAGAAAGAATGTCAGAGCCACACATTGGGTCATAATATGTAGACATTTATCCTACCCATAACTGTGGGCTAACTCCAGAATGCATGACCTATATACTTCAACAAGGAGGGGCCAAGGGGAGGGTTAGGTAATGGATGAGCCTAATAATGGTACCAAATTGACTGTATTCTCTGAGTACAAAACTAATTAATAAAAAAAAATGCCAAAATGAAACCCAATACTTTGCATGCTAATAAAAATGTTAAAAATAAATACAAATAAAGTACTAAACACTACATGTAAAAAGCAAAAAAGCAACCTGGAAACCCCTCACTTTTTCTGAGTTCATAAAATACAGAATCACATAAAGGTTTGGATATCTGAAACACTCCTAGTACTACTGGCCTTTCCTTTATGACAGTGACATAATCTGGAGAATACTGACCTCCAGTACTAATGAACTGAACAGGCTTCAGGATCCCTTCCTTTTATCTCTAATGCACACCTATAAGCACCCTGGATATCCAAGGGAAATTTGCCTTCCAAAACTGTACAGTAAAACTAATATTTTGATCTTGCTTATATCTTTTACCACAGATTAGTCTTTCTTTGTAACATATTCTACTTACTGACTTCATCTCATCAAGTTCAAGAAAATCTACTTTGTTGACCACAAATCCTTGGAGAAATCCTGAAAAGCTTCAGGACCATGGAGGCAAGGAAGGTAATCCACCAAAAACAGAAACCTAGTCACTGGCAAGGCACTGGTGGGATCTGAAAAGACAGATCACTGAAATGTCCTATGGCCACCAAAAATCTAAAGGCAATATAACCACACAAGAAAGGGTATAAGATGTACATTGTCTTTCTTTCCATAAAAAAAGCTCATGGGTATCTTATATATAACATCTTATCGATGTTATTTAGAATTCCTGCCAATGCATTATCCTACAACAATGAAATTTTCTGGTTACCATTTGTTCATATTTCAATGAACAAGTTGTGTAACTTTGGAGAGATGTCTACTGGGTTATCTGATATAAAGATGCCTGCCCCACCCCAGAATGGTTCCAGGCTGTTATGGCTTTTCAGTTACCATATATTTTTTGATAGTTTGCCTCTCTCTTTCCTTGTTATCAAACTGTTAGTCAGTTGTCACATTTTGCTGCTGTCTGTGCCTGCCTTTATCACACCCTCAATCCAAGGTTGCTAATCTGCTGTCAGCTGAAACATCAGATAATCGAGACCTCTTAAACTGCATTGACATTAGATGCTGTGCTGAGAACTGAATGGGGACATTGAGTTATAATTTCTAGTTATTATTCTCCCTATGTGATAATCACAAGATATCTAACTTCTCTGGGCACCTTGTGCCTTCAGGTATAAAATGAAGAGGTGTGTGTATGAGAAAGAGACAGAGAGAGGTAGCTATGAATCCTAAATTACTGTGTCAGGAAAAAAAAAAAAAAACATCTTCTCTGTTAATTTTCAGGGTGTGCTATCACTGGATGCTTTAATTGTTGAACACAAGTACATTTTACAATCATCAACTCACTTAACTTCTGTACTCTGAATTAACATCTGATCATCTTCTTAAAACTGTCTTCCCATTGTTCCACAGTATAACTGATCTCACAGTCTGATTTCAATCTAGGGCTCCTCTTCCACCAACTCCTTATGTGTCAAGAGCACCAATGGTGGTGACTGTTGAAAGGTCAAGATTAGGAGGAGTAACCACAGAGGGAGCCTGAGAAATAGCAATCTATATGTAAGTCAAGGAAATGTGTCTTAAAAGCCAAGGAACAATATGTCATGGTGTGCCACATGCTGGTATTATGTTAAGGAAAATGATGGTACTGATGATAGGTTTGAGAAGCATTGAACTCATAGAAACCTTGTCAGAAATAATAATAATAGAAAGAACACTAGAATTTACTATGGAAGCAATTGGCATAAACAACATTTCCAGAGGCTTTGCTACTAATAAAAACAAATTACAGTAGCAGAAGGGAAAAATGGAATAACGTTAAAAAAAAAAAGTAAGACATAATGGTCTTTTGTATGGTAACAGAAATTCTCCAGAAGAAAGAAAAATAGGAATAATTCAAGAAATAGTAAAACTAACCCTGGGATGATTGCAAGCACCTGTAATCTCAGCATTTGAAAATGTGGAGACAAGAGAATCCAGAGTTAAAAATCATTGTTAGCTAAATAGTAAGTCTAAGGCAATAACATCTTGTCCCAACCCACTTTCCTAAAAGAAGAGGAAAATTAATAATGCAATAAGAGAAGAACAGTGGTCTTTCAGTATGTGAAATGGCTGGGTTCTAGCAAAGAAGTATAGATGGGCCTTAGATAAAAGCAAAGGTAGCTAACCTATAACAGCAACAAGTACAAAGATGAAGAATGGGAGCCCAGAAACACATCATTGAGTAGATGTAATGGTAGCAGCCTATAAAAATTCCCTCCTGGCTGCTTGTATACTTAAATTATCAACTGAGAGTGAGTACAGGTGACTTACTATAGGATGGAAAGAAGAGAGGGAGGGAGGATAAGAAAAAGGAAGAAGAGAAACAGAAAAGCAATGAAAAAGAAGGCATGACCTACTGTCTAAATGATGGAAAACTTGGTAAACTTGCAAAGGTAGCACCAATAACTTGAAGTTAGGAAGTATAAATTTGGAGTATGCTAATAAGGATGGAAAATTTTCCTTTAGTCATCTGATGAGTAAGCAGAAAGTAAGTGTAGAAATGGATTTACTCAGATTGGAGGATCTGCTAATATCGCATGAAACAAATGATTTTGTTTCTAAAAAAAGGATGGGTTAGAGAAATGGCTTAGCTGTTAAAGCACTTGTCTACAAAGCCTAAAAATCCAAGTTCAATTTCCCAGAACCCACCTAAGCCAGACGTACAAGCTGCTGCATGCATCTGGAGTTTGTTTGCAGTGGCTGGAGCCATGGCACACACATTCTTCTCTCTGTCTGCCTCACTCTCTCTCTCATAAGTAAGTAAGTAAGTAAGTAAGTAAATAAATAAATAAATAAAGAGCTTTGAAAGTCCATTATATACCAGTTATGACCCCAAACACTTGGCCTATATTATTTTCTTTAATCATTACCACACCCCTATGAGGGGAAAAGAAAATATATTTATAACCATTAAAGAACTTAGGCTCAGGGATATTCCAAAGGTACAGGATAAAGAGCTAATATCTGGGGTCCATGAATCAAATAGGTGCTCATATGACCACAGCCATGTCAGAACTTTCCCATGCTCACATGTGTAATACTAGTATGAAGTAGCTTTCAAGAGAATAGTCTCTTTTATTATGGTCTTTAGGAGTTGAGCAGTGGGGATGGCTGAAAAGAGCAATATGTAGCCTAAGTTTAGTGTAACCAATCTGACAGACATGTTATGAATTAAAATAGTTACTTTATTAATAACTTTTGTTGAAAATATTTCTTTTCTTATCTACTATATAACATTACAATAAAATGTTATATTAGTATATCATCTTATACTAGTAATACAACTTCATCTCCTGCTTAACTTTTATATAAATTCATTTCTTCCATAAGAAAATAATATGTTTATAGGGAAAAAGATATAACATTCAGGTGTTGGTCATTTTTAATCACCTTTGTTATTTTGCCTTTGGAGTTACTAAATATTTACCAACATATCAACAAAGTAAAATGCTTTTAAAACTTTAGGTATCAGAATGATTGTTGTTTATGGAAATAATCACTTATGCTCTATGAGTTTGTTTCATATAAAGCAAAACACCAGTTGAAAATAATTCAAATAACACTCCAGGTCAAAGACCTGCTCATGAATATTATCATGGCCACGATATTTCTTAACCTCCTTCTAAGTTGCTGGATTCCTTATGGTAATATGGTCTAAATTAATAAGCTATTGAATTGCCACAGGTAAACTAAGCACATGATGTTGTACGAGCAGATCTGATGCATATAATCTAGAAAACGTTAATTTGAAAACATACGGCACTAATAATTAAGAGGACCTCTAACCATCTATTCACAAAAAGATGTATATTTGTCTAATATTACTTAAGGAACATAAACATATTTCAAAATATAAGACTTATAGTTTTAAATTTCAGATATAACTGTTCTAGTTGTTAACAGATCCCAAACATACTTTAATAGTTTTCAAAAGCTGAAAATCACTTATCACACATAAAATAATCTACGTATTTTACAGACTAACACACACAGAGTTCTTCATGAATTCCCCATTAATGGATTCAACTATCAAAAGTAAGTGGAAAGATAAAATATTTCTCTATTCCACATGTACAGATTTTTCTGGCCATTATTCCCTAAGCAATATAATTACATTGCATTATATACTATAAGTTATTACAAATGTCTAAAAGTATACAGGAAAGTATTTACAGGTTATGTGCAAATACAACATCATTTTATATAAGGGAGTTAAGCATGTTCACATTTTAGTACCTTAGGTGTCTTATGGACCAAACCCCCATGGGTAACAAGACATGTCTGTATACATACACACACTCTCATATATATATACATACATACATATACACACTAAACAGTGCATATGCACATATTTGAAAATTGATTGTGAACTTAGTTCTACTTAAGATTTTCAGTTTTCAAAGTAGCAAAAATTCATTAAATGTTATTGAAAAATGACTTCTAATGGCATGAAACTTTAATGATAAAAAGAAATTGGAATCAGAAGTCATAACATCTAGTTAAGGGCAAGCTGACTGAAATGCACTCTCTATTTCTCTGGACCTGTTTTCTGCAACTTAAACAGTAATAATAGTAGTAATAAATAGGTGACCTAACTTAAATTTTATGACACATTAACTTTATTTGGTATGTGACAGATTTTGTTTTTCATCAGTGAAATACTGACTTCTGAGACACAGTAGTAAGTTAGCATTAGGGGTACAGATAAGGTATAACATACCTGTAGCAAAACCTGGGTAAACTCAGAATTGTAGACTATAGCAAGCAATGCTAACCTCTGCACAACATAATATTACATCATCAGAAAAGTGAAAAAAATGGCTACTCTAGAACTCCTTTAAAAAACTCAGTTACAAAATGGGACCATCCCTAGCTAGTGTGTTTCTCAGTTAAGGAAACCTTCTTTTTTATTTTTTTTTTCTTTTGGTTTTTCGAGGTAGGGTCTCACTTTAGTCCAGGCTGACCTGGAATTTACTATGTAGCCTCAGGGTGGCCTGAAACTCATTGCGATCCTCCTACCTCTTCCTTGAGTGCAGGGATTAAAGGAATGTGCCACCAGGCCTGGCTCAGCTAAGGAAACTTTCTATTCACAAGACAGAAATATTCCTAATGGTAATAAAAATAGTTTTTCTATGTTTAATCAAAAGTGAAAAGGAATTTCAAAATGTTCCCTTTGCATCACCTCATTTACTACTAATTCAGGGTGGGCCCAGTAACAAGAGTAATAAAAATGTCCCTAGTAATTGAGAATGAGAGATGACAATGAAGTGCATTTTTTCAACCCAACATGGAAAGTTTAATGTGTGATTACGATAATACAAATAATGAAAAGGAAGAAGAAAGAAAGCACAACAAAAATAGCATGGGGAATTAAAGTAATACAGTAATTTTACACTGATTTATTTAGGAGGGCTACTATTATGCATTATAAACAACAGGCTTAAGTTGAATGCATGAGTTGAGAAATATGCTTTACAATGACTTCTGTAACAACAAATCAAGAAACAAAAGAGTAAGTACTACAAGCTAAAGCATCTTACTTCAGCCAAAAAAAAAAAAGGCAAAAGGAAGAGCTCAATATCTAAACTAGCAAAGGTGTACAGATGATGATTCAAAATCTTGTAAATCATACTATGGAAAGATAGAACTCAATTCTCTAACCACGTTTATGGTGAAAATTATAACTGCAAAGAAGAAAATCAATTTCTATACTTTTGGGAAGCAATTTGTGTACACAGAGGAGTAGAGATTCACACCCACTAACCTGGCCACATCAGGAAACCTGATGGGAAAGTAAGCGACTTGGCACTTGGGTCTGATGACACTTTGCAGATCCGTGGGTCTGTGATCAGGAATCTGCTTCATGAATTTCCCAATAGAAGTAAGAAATGACTCCATATTATACACTGAGTTGAATACTACCACATCAGCCACTAGGCTGTAAAGAGAAAAGACAAAGGCCAATGGTGAGCCCAGATTTGTCTGAAGTTATTTATAGGCCAAAGGTCTAAAACAAGTCATCAGTTTATATGGTTTCTTAGGTTTGCAATGAGCACTTCACATTAATATCTGTAACAGAAAAGGCAGAACTCTATCCTAAGAAGTTGGGTAGGTGGCATCAAGGAAATTACATAATTTAATGGGATTGCACAAGACTTCAAACTAAAGCCTATATCTCCCTTCAATGCCATGAACTGTGCACAGTATTGGCACCAATTATAAGAAGTCCAATTACCCACTCTGAATTTCTCTGTCATAGATGCATATCACTGTACTATTAGGAATAGTCTGTTTGCATATTTCTCACCACCTTTGAGAAGACTAATTCAGATCAAGCTCTTTTCATACTAGCTCATGATATCTTCAACACTATTTAGATAAAGTACATTACCTAATTAAGTTTGTGTGTGTGTGTGTGTGTGTGTGTGTGTATGCGCGCGCGCGTGCGTGCGTGTGTGTAAACATTGGCACTACACAGAAAGGATGATGGTATCTGTACAAACAACTATTGTACCATATTTCAGACAGTCAGAAAATAAAAGAAATTAGTAGAAATATGTGTAGATATCATATCATTCCTTACATAAAGGAAAATATAAAAGACCACATATCATAGATGTTCAGATATAAACAAAACCAATGTAAAGTGGGCAACTGATTTTGACAAATAGACTGTGTTCCTTTCCTGAATTTTTTTAAAAATATAAAAAAAAGTATAAAAATATGAAAGCTAATTTTAGGTGACATAAATAATGCCAGAAGTTTTCTAAAACATGTGCTTAGGCATCCATGGACAGCAATGACAAGCATGGAAAAACTAGATATAACCTAAAAGCGGGCTGGAGAGATGGCTTAGCAGTTAAAGAGCTTGCAGGACCCAGGTTCAATTCCCCAGAATCCATGTAAGCCAGATGCACATGGTGACACATGCCTTCTCAAATTCATTTGCAGTGGCTAAAAGCCCTGGTGTACCCATTCTCTAACTCTCTCCTTAGTGAGTGAGTAAATAAAAATAAAAAGGCATTTAAAAAACCTAGAAATATAGTACAATCTCTTTATAGTTTATGTTTCAAAAATTGATTAAATAAATCACTTTGATTTTTTAAAAATTGTATCTTTGTATAAAAAAATGTCAGTGGATCTCAATGAAATGCATAGAAAAAGTTCACTAAAAAGATAAAGAAATATTAAATGGACAAAGCAGTTATCTTAATCTCACTCTTAAAAACTGGTATATCAGTTAGACGGAAAAATACAGACCACAGGACTGCAAAACCAGAAGAGCTTATAAATAAGGTGGAATATCACAGGTACCCTTGAGCATAGTTTACATCATAATTACTGAGACAGGCAGATTTGTTATTATAAATACATGGTAGAAAGAAAAATAAATGAAAGGAATGCCGACCTTCCTTTCATATGCCTTCCAAAGCTGTTTTTTCATACAAGGTTTTGTTTTTGTTGTTATTATTAGTTTTTTGGTCAGTTGCTTTATGGACAACTTTGGGGAACAAGGGTTATTATAACATGGATAACATAAAAGAATGACACAGAAGTGCTGACACAACACTGAACCAATATAATAAACCAAATGCTACTCTGCTTTCATCATACGTCATATATTGTAAAAGCAACCCAAAGGTTATAATACATAGTCATAGTACGTGTTCATAAGTAGAGGGTTAATGAAACCTCTGTTTAACGTGAATGTTTATGTCAGTCACTTCTAAAACCCTTAAGTGCTATATAGCCAAGAAAGAAATCTAACAATGCCAACAAAAGCAGAAGTCAGCAAGAAAGCTAAGGCAACATTTGAGAAGCAGAAGCCATACTTTCCAAAGGATCAGAACAGGATTGCTTTCTGACACCCTTATTTTTTTTTCTAGACAACTATAAACTATTTTTTTTTCCCATTAAGAAGCCAAATGATGATGTCGTCCACTTCATTCTTTACAAGCTTGTCTTGAGAAGAGAAATGTTAAAAAATCTTGTGTAAGTTTTATAGTCTCACTCCTTATAAGGAAAAAATTTTTTTTTGGTTATGAAAAAAGAGAGGGGCATTAAGTGTTTTGTCATCGTTGTTGTTTTTTACTATCTTCAAATGATGTAAAACCCAACTACTTACAATCTCAAAAATTTAGTTTATGCTAAGTTTAGTAGCCAAGATGGCTTAGAGAAATATTCCTTTTGGTATATTTCTTCCCTGATAGGAGTGAGTATAACTCCCATTAACTTTAAAGCCACCCATAAAGGGAAAAATAAACTTACTTTTTTTCCTTGTGATTTCTCAGGGGTAATAAACACCCACTTATCTGAAGAAAAGAAAGATGCTAATTCAAGAAGTCATAAGGATATTACAAATGTTTTCCATATTGATAAAACACAAAATCATTTCATTTTCATTTTTAAAACATATTTCCACTTGCCATTTCCGGATAAAAGAAAGTATTTTAATTTTATTATGAAATGTTAAGATGGTTCTTTTTTTATGAGACAATTGATGTGAAGCAGTTCCACTGTTTTGATAGCTCTGCTACTTTACAATTGGAGCAGCTTGTAAAAATGATGGCAAAGAAACATTTGCAAAATGCTCACAACAGAATTATAGCCACATAATTGTTTTTCTATATAACCTAAACTAAAGAAGAGTTTTACAAAAGGGTTTGCTTAAATGCATTACCAATCTCTGTGCCTAATAACAATTAATACAGGTAAGTAAAATATATGGAATCACTTCCAAACTGACTCCATTATTGGGGCAGTTACATGATAGGATCCTATAGTAAAGCTGGTATGGAATACTATTAACTCCTTTCATTAAGTATCAAGAGATATAGAAATAACAATAGAGAAGACCCTCACCACTGAAATGTCATGGTACTTTTGGCTATCCAATTTCAACTGGGGCGGGGGGACACTGAAAGATTCAAGTTCCATTTTCTAAATTTGTGTATTAGAAGTAAAAAAAAAAAAAAAAAAAAAAGCACTGAGAAATAGATCAGAAAAAAGCAAGAAGCAAACAAAACATTGAGGAAGGATATTACAAAATCCCTTGCTTTACTACGTTTTTTTTTGTTGTTGTTGTTCAATTTCCATTTTTATTTTACTGGAATACAGTAAAAGTAGCTGTTAAACACAAAGTACTGGCCTTTCTAGTGTCCCTTAAATAATACATCACATAATCAAAGGATGAAGTTGCCTGTTTTGATACTAGTCAGAACATTATGAAAACACAGTTAGATACTGATATAATTAAAATGTCTATGTGTGTGTGTTTCATAAAAGGAGTAGTTATGAGATAGTATATACGTACACACACACTCACTGTAAAGGCACAAAATTAATCGCTACTATGGAATCTTTAAATATTTTCATTTACCTTAACCTATTTATACATTTATAGTATGTTTCTAGATTTAAAATCTTGTCACCTATAAATAAAAGAATGGCAAAGGACCAAGTATCGTGTGCTATACCTACCACGAAAGAATTTGGTTGTATCCATATTGAAAATCTCTCTCCTGACATTTCTTGACAGGATATACCAATTGGTTTTCGTGGAAGTACAAAATCTTTTTCAGTTTCCCAAGGTCAGGCCGAAGAGCAACCAGTTCAGTCAGGTTAAGCACAGAGCTTGCAAAGAGAATCCTAGGAAACAAAGACATTAAGGTTTTCTGTTTGAAACATGCTTGAAGGAACATCCTTCACCCTTCTTCTCTCCTCTTTCCTCTCCTCACCACAATAAACACATATCCTCTATAGGGGCATAGCAACAGTTGAGCCTTAATATCATGATACAGCATTCTAAGTTTCAATCTCTAAAAAGCAGCTGCTAAGAACTATAAAACACTAAATCTCCTTGGTCTTCATCTTATCTACAGATACTAAGAGCTGCAAAACAGAGAAAAAAACAAGGAAAAGCTGGAATGATTTTATGGAAAACAGCTAAAAAAGCTCTGAAAGACAAGTGGAACAAAGATGAGACTGACAAGGGAATACTTTACTTACCAATTTCATTACACTTTACTTCCTGATGCAACTGATGACTGGAATACAATATACAAGTAGGAAAGGAATGTGTTCATGTTATGACAAAATTCTTTTTGACTTATGCAATAGACTTATCAAATGTAGTCTTTTTCTGTTGCATATATCTCATTCCCCCTCCCCATACTTACATTAAAAATAAATAAATAAACAAAGCTGGAGAGGTGCCATAATGGTTAAGGTGTTTGCCTGCAAAGCCAAAGGACCTAGGTTCGATTCCTCAGTACCCACATAAGCCAGATGCACAAGGTGGCACATGCATCTGGAGTTTGTTTGCCGTAAAGGGAGGCCCTAGCATGCCCATTCTCTCACTGCCTCTCTCCCTCTCTCAAATAATTAAAAAAATTAAATTAAAAAATAACAAACAGCACTTTCTTCTCTTCATTACTAGACTGCTAATATCTGACACCAATATATAATCTCTAAAATTCCTAATATAATACACATATAAAATGTGAATAAATGGTTGATTGTCTTGTAGAAGGTACAGAAAGCTTACCTATCCATTTGTATCAATAGAACAAAGTATTTACTCTTACTCCATAAACATTACTGAAATCACTACTATGTGAAAGGGGCAATCCCAGAACAAAACACTGCACCAGGCAACCCACTAGCTGAATGCTGCCTACAACAGTCATATGCAAACTACTAAAGGAAAAACAGAGGAATAAAGGATGTAGGATAGCCTGGAATTTTTCCCTGATAAGATGCCTACAATGAAGGGACCAGCTCCTAACATTTAGATGACCTGATTTTAATAGAGTGTTACCTTCGTAATATAAGTAGCACCATTCAAGCTTCATGGTTAATTCCCAATCTAAAAAGAAAGGTTAGGAGTTTTCTCTATTATCACACTTTCAGGCAGTGACAAAATAGAGTCTGTTGGTCTAAGCTTGAAGTGCTTTACATTGCACCACAGCTATGTTGTAGACCACTTACACTGCAATTTTTTTTCTGTACTTAATAAATACAAAATATCATCCTTGTTATTACCATGATTACAACTATTATAAATCCCCCTTACTGACAAGCCAAATGGCTAACTTCAGGTGTTTATATGATCTGTAGCACTAGCCTTTCACACAAGAAGAATGATTACATAGTAAGTGCATATATCATAAATAGGAATTCAAGTGCCTTCTTCATGGGCTATAAGTATTTAACACAAAGAGTAGTGATCTGTCTTTAAACCACATTGCTGCATTAATGTCATAATTTATTAAAATATTTTTCAAAAAACTTTCAAAGAAGATAATTTCATTTAAGCAAACAGAAGAGTTATAGTAAGATAATAACCTTTTATGTTCCAATAATAGCACCCACCAGTACCAAGTATAAGCTTTTTGTAAAAACTGAAAATATATAACTACTGAAAAAAAAATTGAATGAAAGCAGAGAAAAATAACAAAAAAACTAAGCTACAAACAATATTCTCTGTAGGAATAGGTAACAACTTGGGGGTCTAATTACCGAATCATCCTCCATCTTTTCCAATGAATCACATTCACCTATAGTGGTAGCAGTATTCCTGACAAAAATCCTTTATCTGAACTTGGCCATAAGGAAATAATCATATAAATGTACTTCAAAGGAACTGAGCTAAATCTTTGAATTCATTAAAATCATAAGAGAAAAATGATATTGATTAAAAGAAAAAATAAGATTAAAGGAAAATAAAATAAGACCCGACATATTATTTCTGATTGAGTACTGAAGTAAATGGCAGGAAAGAAAAAAAAAAAAAAAAACTAGAAAGGCCATTAGCAGAACAATAGAGAAACTTTAAACTTGGTTTAATACAAAATTACATTTTTATCTACCTACAAATTCTTCTGTCATAGTTATGAACAATATAATTTTTCTTAGAAGATTCATTTTAAATTATTTACATGTGAAGTTCAAGAAATCTGCAACCAATTCTTAGGTGGCAAGAATGTTCCTAACACTATTCACATATATTGGCACACAGAAATTTTATAATGGGTAAGGGCATTAGCAATTGCTTAATTGATTCGATCAGTGAGTTAGGTATATGCAATTTTTCCTACTGCAATTTTTATATAGCTATAGATATTAAGAGATATTGACATATATGTGTATAATATTTTGAGAAATGGAACTAAATGATAGTAAATAAAAGGAAAAAGTTATTCCACATTGCATAAGCAACAAATTATATATCTACTTTTAGCCATAAACCAAATCTTAATTTCAGACGTGAAGATTTTCCTCTGGGTGGACCATCTGTAACAAAGTTCATCCATGGCAAGAAAACCTCACTCTATTTCTATTACATGTCCCCTTTCCTAACTCTACCCACCAGATAATCCATAGTTACAGAATCTACACTGAAAGTTCATCCTTCACAAAAGAATATCTCTCAAAAATAAGAATGAAATACACTTGACAGAATTGCTGATGATTTTCACGATCATAACCTTCCATCACTCTTTAATCATTAGAAAGAAGTTAACTGTTTCTTACAACAAATCTTTAAATATCACTACTTTCCATCATTCTCAAAGTATTCCACTTGCATTTTTACTTGTACAATGGTAGGCAAACTGGATTTTGAGAAATTCCTCAAATCTTTAACTCAAACAACTCAAAAATGATGAAGATTTCCACAGAAACAGCACAGGTATGACCACATGCATTTTTACTTTGTCCTAAACTACCACTTTTAAACATTGATCATCACACAATGAATGGCATCACTCAATTCGGAGCTAATCCTCAGCTACCAATGTTCATCTTGCCTCAGGTACCATTTAAGCAATAAACACGCAAAGGTGCATTCCATCATCCCCAGTGTGCCTCTGGCAGGAAAGGGCATAGGGGAGAGCAAAAACTACTAGGAACAAGATGATTCCTGACAACTGCTTCTTGAGCACAAGTGAAACTAAACTGTTTATCTCAGCATGAATATTGTTATAAGATTTTATGTTTAATATTTTTAAATTAACATAAAACCCAGAGAAAGCAGTGGGCAATCTTTCACAAACATGATATACTACAATCACCATATAAGCTGGATTATTACTTATTACTATACTACTACAGAATTAAGCTGTTTCAGACCGCCAAAGAGCTTTAAATTACAACTTTTGTGTCTGTAAATGAAACCTATATTTAAAATGTCTGCTAAATTCAAATTAATGGCTACATCATTAGTGTACCATTTTGCCCAAGTACAAGTAAGATGCCATTATAATCATTTCTTCAAAATGGTGCTATGCTGCAAGCACAGCAACACATTTCATGTATTTAGAACACCCTATACATGTTTTGTTTCCAGTTCACAGTTTGTATAATTTGAGATTTTGTTTGTTTGGTTGTTTTTTTCTCGAAGTAGAGTTTCACTCTAGCCCAGGCTGACTTGAAATCAACTATGTAGTCTCAAGGTGGCCTTGAACTCATGGTGATCCCCCTACCTCTGCCTCCCAAGTGCTGGGATTAAAAGTGTGAATCACCATGCCTGGCTTAATTTGACACATATTTGCTTAAAGATTCAAAACATTGAAACACAATGGACCTTAAAATTAGGGAATTTACTTTTTTCTACTCAGTTTGAACACAGGCTGTTTGCTTTTTATTCTACGTATTTAATAAAGAAAGATGTAGAAATTTACCAAGCCTTGTATGAATGTGAGCATTATTATCAAGGTATTATTTTTTTATCTTAGATGGTAGGGAAAGATAGTAAAATATTTAATACATAAATACAAAGGGCATATGTGGTTATCTAACACTTGTCCCGTAACATTTTTGCTGTTCCTCTCTGCCCCTGAAACCACTTACCAGGTAATAAGATACACAATGTAGACACCAATTTGGGATCTTACTACTATTCATTCTTAAATAAATTTTTTGTAGACTCAGTATGCCTCTGACAAAAGAGCTAATACTTCTATTACTTTGGTGAAAACCTAAACTCTCAGTCAGGATTCATGTGCCCAACTTCATTACCAGTTTTCACCTTGCTTTCCTATTTGGGTTCCTACTCCCAGTGGAGTACTCTCCTAGATTCTGCAGTTTCAGTGACCAGATATTTCCTTTTGTGGTGTAACTATTCTGTAAGTGCCCCATAACATATGACCAAGAATACTTGAAATGTAGCTTATGTAACTAAGGAATAAAATTTTTATTTAATTTTATCTGATTATTGTAAGTTAAATAGCCATATTTCACAGTAGGCTACAGAACTGGAAAGCAGTCTCTGCATAGACCAGTTTTCTCTACCTCAACAATCCTTTACCATGACATGTTGCATAAATGCAACTGCTTGACCTGCTTGTTGACACTCTAGTTTCTAAATGAATCTGTATTAGCTCAATTTTACCTACCCTGGCTACCCAATTCTGGATGGCACTATGTTTAGTCCCCCATTTTCCTCCCACTACTCTTAATGATGAAAGGTACATATCCTTTACAGAAAATGTTTTAAAGCAGCATAAATATAACCCATCAACACTCCAAAGAGAGGTTCAGTGAGGGACATACTATGGAAAGCAAAGATGAAGCAAGAATAAAACCAACAGATTGAAGAACATATTGGAGACAAAGGCACTGGAGCATTTGGTTTATGAAGCAAATGTATACAGATGTGACTGAAGAAATACATGATCCTTTATGAGATGTAAATATAACTCTGTATTTTACAATGGAAGAAATGAAAAGAGACTGAAACACTTTAAGTAGTGAAATAAGTTGGGTGTTGTTGCAGTCCGGTTCTCATTGCTGGTAGAAATCACCCAAGAGCAGCTTCTTGGAAAACAAGCCTTATTGTGGCTTTCAGGCTTGAGGAGAAGCTCCACGATGGCAGGGGGAAATGATGGCATGAGCAGAGGGTGGACATCATCCCCTGGCCAACATAAGGTGAACCATAGCAACAAGAGAGTGTGCCAAACACCTGCATGGGGAAACTGGCTATAACAACCATAAGCCCACCCCCGACAATACACTCCTCCAGGAAAAATTAACTCCCAAATCTCCATCAGCTGGGAACCTAGCATTCAGAACACCTAAGTTTATGAGGGACACCTGAATCAAAACACCACAGGTGTTTTGTTGCTTTCTCTTTCTATTAAGTGTAACATATTGCATAATTTCATTTTTAGATTTTCCCTACTAACAGTGTTGTTTGGTGATATTAAAGTAATATTTCTAGACAATCATGGCATTGCATGTCTTTTAATCCCAACATTCAGAAAGATGTAGAAGAATGACTGAAAGTGTGATGTCAATCTGTACTTAGTAGTGAGTAGAAGGCATATTTATAGGAAGATTGGTACCCACTAACAAAATAAACCAAATGATTCCAAAATATATGATTTTTAATAAATTTCACTAGCTGATATATTACAGTATATTTAATCAGGGCAAGGTTTGTATATTCAGATATGTACTAATTTTGAAATTTTCTTCATGTAATCCCTTACATTTCTATTACTCTTACCTCTATACTTCATAAAATATTTAAAATTAGTCTTTTTTTATATCAATGAACTTTTCTTAAACCAGTGCATGGAAAACAGATTTTAGAGAGGGATGTGAAGCCAGTAAAGGGGAAGTTGGGAAAGGTGGGAGGGTAGTCAGCAGAAAAGAAAGGAAATGGCAGTGGCTACAACTGAGGTGGCAGGGCTTGAGAGATGCCAAGTGGACCAGGTGCACATCCAGATGAACCACAGAGACATGGTAAAGACTGGAGACTACAGCTTCCCTCCCTTGATCACTTCCCAAGTAACTTGATGGTGTCTTTGGGTAATAGCACTCAAAGATACAAATGTACATACATGAAAATTACTCTCCAACATTTAGTTACTATTTGGTCTCAATGTATTTTTTAATTCAGGAAACCTGTGTAGAAAGATAACTGATATTTAATAGTCATTAATCATTGATATACAGAATTCATTTTCACACAATTTGCCTGAGTTGTCAGATACTTCATCTTAATTAGAACTGCTCTTAGTGCATGTTGAAATGCTATGAAATTTCAAAAACTTCAAGAAACTGTAACAAAATTTCCCCTGTACTAAACAAACAAATTTTAAAAAATAAAAGTTTTGTCTGAAGCAAAAGGGAACATGATCTTTTAATTTCCTAAATTCTTATAAGTAATTTGAATTCTGTAAAATAAGAGTATCTAATTTCCACAAAGCTACACTATGACATCTAATTAGGCAGTTTTGCTTTTCTCTAGTATGTAATTTTCCTCCCAAAGGTTTATCATCATGGCAGGGACTATACTTTACAAGAAGATTCTGTGTAAAGAACACTTTAGGAGAAGACAGGGATTCCAGGTGGAACACTACCAGCAGCATAAGCCTTGTTTGTTAACATCTATACATGCTACACTCACCAGTAATATGCCCGGTTTCACAGATGCTTAAGGAGGCAAATTACTTAATAGCTGTCAAGCTGCTTTAGCTAAAGTTGCCACTTAACTTCAGGTATCCCTTAAATTATTCCTGTAGCCTCTCAAGTGGTTTAACTGCTGGGATATGGTACAGTACTTAATCCGTAAAAGACACACTGTAATTATGTTCATAGCAAGAAAGAAAGAGAAAGTAGGCCTACTACTAAATAAAATCTACAAATAGTTGGACTTTTATTGCACTCAACTAAACATTTTTTGATACATTACTTCATTTTTTTGGGGGGGGAAGGAATTCATTACTATAAGTTTTCTTGTAAGTCATATGTAAACAGCTTAATCAGAATATTACTAGATATATCTGTTTTAGGCAATCTATCAATAAGTCATCAAGTCAGAATACTGTGAAGTCTGTCAACTTGGCATCTTAAGATAATACTGTTCTAAAGTAGCTGGCAGTATAGTTGGTGAAGTCATAAATACAGTAAACATTAAGTAACTATAAAAATGAAAAGAAGCATCCCTAACCTACCCAAGAAATGCCATGAAACAGTCCAAGACTGCTCAGGAATAAAGGTAGAGGCATTAAATATTATGTCAATTCAGAGGAAGAAAACAAACAAACAAACAGGTAGTCTTGGGAGTTGAATGTGTAAGGAGAAGTGTGGATCCTGAGATCTTCCGCCTGGAAGGATCACAGATGTCTGATTAACCGAACCAAGAAGGGCAGCCTGCAGATGTAGGCCTTAGTGACAGAGGGAGGGTGGGGATAATCAAACTATGGTAACAATGATGTTAATTTTTCATTTTATTATTGATTCCATCAATGATTGTTTTGTGTTTCATAGATAGAAATAGCATCACAGAGAACCTATATGAAAAGAAAACATGTATAAAAGAAAACTATTCTAAATTTTGCAATGATAAAGCATTACTAGGCAAAATTGAAAAATGTACTTCCCACAGAGTAGAAGGTACCTAAATCCAGATTACAGTCTATGGTTTATATAGGAAAGAATGTCATATAAGGTACTAACCTAAAAGATTTATTTTTAAAAAACATTTTATTTATTTACTTATTTATTTGAGAGACAGAGAGATAGAGGCAGACAATGCAAGTAAAGGTGTTCCAGAGCTTCCTGTCACTGTAAACAAACTCCAGATGCATGTGACACTTACTGCATCTGGCTTTACGTGGGTACTGGGGAATTAATTGAACCCAGGTGGTCAGGCTTTGTAATTAACTGCCTTTAACTGCTGAGCCATCTTTCCAGCCATAAAAAAATTATTAACACCCTCATTCATTATGTATTGAGTGAGGAAGTCAGTATACTGAACTACCAAGTAAGTACCCAACATAATCATCTACAGAAGAATAACTGATTGAAACCAAAGAGAGCTGAAGAGATGGCCCAGTGGTTAAGGCATTTGCCTGCAACGCCTAATGACGATATTTGATCACCCCAGTACCCACCTAAAGGCAGATGCATAAAGTGGAGTATGCATCAGGAGTTCCTTTGCAGAGGCTAGGAGCCCTGGTATACTCATTCATTCTCATGCATTCATTTACCCATTCTTTCTCTTTCTCTCCTTGAAAATAATTAAAACATACTTGGGGGAATAAAGAGTAACCAAAGAAATGTGTTTGTCTTGATTCCTGAAAGGGAAAATCCACCAGTGACTCAGGGGATTCTAGCTTGCATACTTAGATAGGTTGCTAGTAACATCCTTAAAAAGAAGATAAAATCAATCAGTGGGGGCAGTAAAGCAGAAATAAGGACAAAGGTCTCAGAAAATGCTGAATGTAAGTAAATACCAATTTATAACTGAAGATACTAGGTAATAAGCTAACAAAAGAAAATGCATCAGAGATTTACTAAACCAAAGGGAATAGTCATCAAATATGACTGTTAAAAATGTGGGTTCCAGCCAGGTGTGGTGGCACGTGTCTTTTTAATCCCAGCACTTGAGAGGCAGAGTTAGAAGGATCACAGAGAGTTAGAGGCCAGCCTGAGACTACAAAGTTCCAGGTCAGCATAGGCTACAGTAAGACCCTACCTTGACCCCCCCCCAAAAAAAAGTGGCTTCTAGAGCTAGAGAGATATCTTAGCAATTAAGGTGCCAGACTGCAAAACCTAAGGGACCCAGGGATGATTCCCCAGTACCCACATAAGCCCGATGCACAAGGTGGTGCACGCATCTGGAGTTTGTTTGCAGTGGCTGGAGACCCTTGTGTGCCCATTCTCTATCTGCCTCTTTCTCTCCCTCTCTCTTAAATAAATAAATAATTTTAATGTGGGTTCTGTATTGTATATAATTGAACATGTCTGTTTTAAATGTTTCTCCATGGCTGGAGAGATGGCTTAGCGATTAAGCGCTTGCCTGTGAAGCCTAAGGACCCCGGTTCGAGGCTCGGTTCCCCAGGTCCCACGTTAGCCAGATGCACAAGGGGGCGCACGCATCTGGAGTTTGTTTGCAGAGGCTGGAAGCCCTGGCATGCCCATTCTCTCTCTCTCCCTCTACCTGTCTTTCTCTCTGTGTCTGTTGCTCTCAAATAAATAAAAATTTTTAAAAAAATTAAAAATAAAATATAGGCGTCTGTCATCACACCTGGTTTTTTAAATGTTTCTCCAATATTTCGTGTAATCCTGTTTCCTCCCATGTGAGTATATATTCCATGATTCTGTTAGATATGTTGTTTCCTTTAGTATCAGTTTCCATGCCAAGGCAGGCCTTATATTCCTTCTGTTTCTCTTTTCTACCCAGGTGCTTTAATAGCTATCTTGAATAATCTGCTGTAATCCTGATGGGCTTGCTTTTGTAGGTAACTTGATTTTTCTCTCTAACTGCTTTCAATATTTTTTCTTGGGTGTGTCTGTTTGGAAGTTTGATTGTAATATGGCAAGGAGAGGTTCTTTCCAGGTTTTGTCTGGCTGGGGTTCTAAAGGCTTCCTGTATCTGCATTGGCACCTCTTTCCCAATTTGGGGGAAATTTTCTTCTATGATTTTGCTGAAGACATCTGCTACGACTTTGGAGTGGAATTCTTCTCCTTCTACTATGCCCTGAATTCTTAAATTTGATCTTTTCATAGAGTCCCGAATATCTTGAAATTCCCACTCATACTTTTGTACAAGTTTGTCTTTCTCTTTGTTGGACCTAATTAGATCTGTCACCTGGTCTTCTACCTTAGATATTCTGTCCTCTCCCTCATCCATCCTACTGGTGAGATTTTCTACAGTTTTTTATTTCATTAACTGTGTTCTTCATTGCTAGTAATTCTGACTGGCTTTTCGTTATTATTTCTATTTCCTTTAGTTATGTCTTGTATTGCCTTCTTTATTTCATGAAATTGGCGTCCTGCATCTTCTTTGATCCCTTTGATTGCCTCTTTGGTTTCTTCTTTGATTCTTTTGATTTGTTCTTTGACCACTTTGAACATATTTACAATCATTCTTTTGAAATCTTAGGCATTTCCTCTAACTTGTTCTCACTGGAGGACATTTCTGATGCATTAATACTTTTAAGTGGATTTATATCGTCTTGCTTTTCAGTGTTTCTTGTGTTATAATGTATATATTTTTGCATATTGGATTAAGTTAATCCTTGGATTTTCTAGCTAGCTGGGTATTCTTAGCTGTATCAAGTGATTTGATGTTATATATTTTCAGGGTGGGAACTTAAGTTGTTAGGTGTGGCTCTTAAGACTCTCAGAGTATCTACAAAGGTGCTTCTAGGGGTTGACTTTCCCTGCTATGGGAGTATTCAAGTAGGCTGAGTTGAATAAAATGCAGGTAGATTCTAAAAGTTAACTAAACACTGTACCCATTCAATCAAAAACAGCCCCAAGTATGTATGCCAGAGTAGTTATTATAACATGAGATCCTCTATCAACATAGAGGTTAAGATTTCTGGTCTGTTGAAGGATCCAAGTCAGCTTATGACCAAGTGAGACCCTTCCCTGGTGCAATCCCACTTACCTTGGATGATTTTGGTCTCAGTCAAGTTGCTACCTGGTCGTCGGGCTGCTGTTCTGATTTCTGGAGCTGGGCACTGGCTTTTCCTGCGGGGCAACTGTGGCCCTGCAGATCAGCACTCCCGCTGCTGGAACTGCTGCTGCTAAAGCTGCCTCTGCCGGGTCTGTTAGCAGCTGAAGCTGCTGCTGCTGGGCCCACCACTGCTGCTGCCTCTGCTGCTGCTGCTGCTGTAGCTGCCACTTCTGGAGCCACTGCTGCTGCTGGGTCTGCTGCTGCTGGGTCTGCTGCTACTGCCGCTACTGGGTCTGCTGCTGTTGGGGCCGCTATTACCGGTGCCGGAGCCGCTGATGTTGCTGCTGAACTCTGCTCCTGTTTGCGTCCCGCTGTCTCAAGTTGGTATGGCCGGGTCCTGGACCGCTGCTCTGTTCACTGGAGCTGGGCTCAGGTGGTGGGGGAGGGGAGGGAGCCGCAGCTGCTCTGGTTCTCTCTCTGTTCCACATGTTCTTCTACCTCGTGGTCTGCTCCTCCGTTGCTCACTGCCGCTCTCCCTTCACGTTTCCTGAGTTGCAGAGAGCGCCGGAGTGAGAGGAAGCTCCCAGCACCTGTCTTTTCCTGCGGCTAGAGCTGAGTCTGGAGGCTGCCGGGGGCCGCTTTTGCCTGCCTGTGCAGGCTCTGGATCTCTTCTACTTCTCTGCTGCTGCTTCAATTGCCTATACACCTCACTTTTTAGTAAAAGTGTGTATTTTTCTTAGTTTTTTTGGTCTTTTTCTCCCCAGGCTGCTTTGGCATGGTACCTATGCCACCATCTTCAATAGCTATCTTGAAATATACCATTCATTCCCTCAATGACAGAGAACATAAAACTGGTTGATTCTCTGTGTAAAGTGTTCAATATAACAGTCATTCCTAACATTAATAAAAGAAGTCAGGGGCTAGAAAGACTACTTACTGGTTAAGGCATTTGCAAGAAAAGCCAAGGGACCCAGGTTTGATTCCCTAGAACCCACATTAGCCAGATGCACAAGGGGGCACATGCATCTGGAATTTGTTTGTGGTGGCTGGAGGCCCTGGCGTGCCCATTCTCTCTCTCTCCCCCTCTTTCTCTGTCAAATAAATTCATTAATTAAAATAAAACATTTAAAGAAGAAGTCAGGAAGCTTCCATGCCCCATCATACTTGAGCACCCAACTTCTAGGAAGTGTTATTTGATGTCTTTTTTCTTGAAACAAATTAAATTCTTCTTACGGTTTCTAACAATGTTTCAAATACTATCACCAATTTTACTATTTTATTATATCAACTACTCATGGTACAATCCAAAGAAAGGAAACTCATGGGGAAAGGTGAGTATTATCCTAGTACAAAGATCAGGAATGTACAGTACCATGATAATACTTTCTGTCATCTTCAGGGATTCAAGATCATCAGCCTTGGGGAAGCGAGTCAATTAACTTGCAAAGCTAACTTGGCAAGTGTGATAGAAGTACTTTATACACTGTTTTATCTCCATAAACTAATATAATTAGTATGTGAAATATGTGTAATTCATATCATAATTAATCCACAGTAGAAGACAATTCCTTAACAACAGTGTATTATTTCAGAGTAGAATGCTCTTTGTACTTTATAGTTTCTAGCATTCATAGATCCTGGATTCCCTTTTAAAGCATAACTATAAAGACAAATATCTGGCAATCCAAATTTATGGATAAATGTCTTATTATGGTACTTGTGTTTTTTACATTTATACACAGTGTTCAGTCAAGCCACAACATTATAACTTTGATAGATCCAGAAGCCTCAGTAGCATACAAACCCTGGAATGGGAAGTTGGGAATTTATATATATATATATATATATAGACAGACATGCAGAAGGTTTTAGACATGATCACATTTAGGCTTGAAAATCATGACATAATTAAAATAATGAGAAAAACAAGAATAACAATAATAATAATACCTGCTACCTGTCATATCCAGTACATAGTTCCCACAGTAATTAGAAAAATACACTTTATGCCCACATGGTTTGCTAGTTTTAGTCAATTACATCAATTACTAAAGTTATCATGCACAAAGCAAAATATTTCCTATGTATTCAGACTTTTATAATGTCTTAAACTTTTTTAGACTCATGAAAATTGTTTTAAATGTGCTTCCCAGAATGCTTTGCTCTATCAAGCTTTATACCAGTTGATATATTACGTTTTTGTTATACTTCTCATGCAGATTATCCCTGTGCTTTCACTATCCCTACTATGTTTGTTTTGGCAAGTCCAAGATAGTTTTCTGAAATCTTGAAAGTTGGTGCTTAATATGATATTTGGAGATGTACCTTTCACAAATAATTTAGTATTCTGATGTTTTGCTATTTCACATATAACCTTCATAAGGTGTCACTAGACAATTGATTACAAGTGTCAAAGCTGGTAAAATATACTGGGCATAGTAGGCATTTAAGTAATAGTGGACAGCAAAATATTCAATAATATATTACAGTTCTTTATAACAGAAAAAATTAGGATGTGGGTTCCAAGTCTGTTCTGATCCTTTATACTCTCATTTAAAAGAGAATCAATTTTTATTAAAAAAATTACTTGCTAAATAATCTTTGGGAAAGTTCTAACTAGCCGGACTACGTCACATAAGTGATATTTTTGAAAGTAGCCATTTAAAAGATCAAATGAGAAAAAAATAAGAATTAAAAGCTCTGTGCATTCTATCCCAAATTTCACAATATAAACATGATTTTTTAAAAGTATGATTCCCTTTAGAACTGTTTAAACATTGATGTTTTACATAACAAATAGATACATAGTCATAGTGGAAAATAAATACAGATAAAAAATACAAAATGTCATGTAAATAATACCACTAAAGTTAGTTAAAAATGCTCATCATCCGATGAATGCATAAAGAAGATATGGAACATATATACAATGGAGCTTTATTCAGTTTTAAAGAAAAATGAAACTTTATGACATTTAAGAATATGGATGAATATGGAAAATATTAACTGAGGTAACCCAGGCTCAGAAAGACAAACACCATGTTCTCACTCATATGTCAATTCTAAGTTTGTATTTCGAAATTTATATGTAAGTTGGAGTAAGAGTGAGTAGAGGCCAAGAAACTAGAAAGAAGTTATGATGGGGGTGTAAGGTAGGGTTTTAAAGGAGAGGACAGTAGATACATAAGCAAAGGAGCAAAATACTGGGGGTGGAAAGATTTAAGTGGGGACAGAGGAAAATAAAAGACAAGAGGAGGTAGTTAGTGAAACAAACTAAAGATGTTATGATAATACATACGAAAAGTAACATCTTTGTTAACTAGCTAAAAATATAATTGAACAACAAAAAAGCTCAAACTTTAGCAGAAACTTCCTATATAAGAGTGACTGAAGCTGTTTTCAAAAGCCACAGGTTGCTGTAGGAAAACTCCAGTGCTGGGGTTAGGATACCTTCCAATGAGTTGTTGGTCCTTGATCTGCTGTACATTTATATAGCACCCAAGGCATGGAGATTTCATTTCTGAGTTATTTTTGTCATCTTTTTCCTTTTCTTCTTTTTGTGCATATAGTGTGCAAATATTAGGAGATATGGAGATAACCATTTTTAAAAAAGCGAAAAGAGGGCTGGAGAGATGGCTCAGAGATTAAGGCACTTGCCTGCAAAGCCTAAAGACGTGGGCCCAAGTCCCCAGTACTCATGCAAAATGAGTTACACAAAGCAACACATGCATCTGGAACTCGTTTTTAGTGACAGGAGGTCCTGGCACATACATTCTGTATCTACTTCTTTTTCTCTGTCTCTCTCAAATAAATACATTAGGAAAAAAAGAAAGCAAAACCAAACTCAAAGTTGGTCTATAAAACTGAAAACACAGCAACCTGAAATGAGCATTAAAAGATAGTTAGAATTTCTAATCATGTGTTTATTAATGCACACTTTGGAATCAGGAGAATATGAGCTTTTATTCATTCTAAAATGGAAAAGCAGATACTTAATATCATAGTTTTCCAAATTCTACTCAAATAAATAAGTGCTTAACATATAAATATATGAACAGCATGTATATGATGACATTATTGCATATGTGTGACACATGTATAGAACATAAAAGGAGCTAATAAGAGATAAATGGACAAACTAGATTTGATATTCTGCTCTTCATATTGGCATTTAAGGTAAGTAAGTGGCTGAAATTATGTAGAAATTAAAGATGCCTAAATTTGTTTTAATCTTAAAATTTACATAATTTATAATGTCACTCATTGTTAATGTAAAGTAAATGAATTTTATGAAAATAAATACTTCACTAAGTTGACAAAATTAAATACACTGAGGACATTCTAATAACTTTTCAGTAATCATAACTTCTTGTGTTGACTCGTCTTAGAGAAATGCTAAGTTTTTTTTTTTCCTCACTCCATAGGAATCAGCAATAAAACAAGATACTCCCAAGAATATTCCAACAGTCCTTGAAAAACTAAAACTGTCACAAAACCTGAGCATCTGGCAACTCTGCCACCATGAAGTATCCATATGGAAGAGACCAAAATGTGTCAAAGTACCCAAAATGATTTTGGATAGCATAGAAGATAGAATAAATAATTCAGTATCATCAACACTTGTAACAGCAGGTAGTAGATATGCTACCTGCTTCTGTAATGTGCCAGAATGTAACATAAGTTTGTGAGGCTGTGTATGTATGTGTATGTGTGAGTGAGATGCACAGAGACTATCAGCATACATGAGGCTAAAAGCTATTTTTGTGTAGAAATATTCCTAAGGTACTTTTTAGTAGAAACAACAGATCTTTGAGTAAAGGTTTATATACAGAAGAAAAAGAAAATGAAGCCAATGAAAACTTATATTAATAAGTATAGCACAAATATATTTAGAGTCAATGAAAAATAATTGCATTAACTTAATATTATGGTTGAAACTGTATATGCAGAAGTCCTCAGAAAATCAAAATTATGGTTCCTCAGCAACTATAACTGTGTCCTCATGCACATTTTTGTATTTTGCATTACTGTAATGATACATTTCAGCCTTAATCTAAATTTATGCAATATGACTGAATTAGGAATTGTTGGGGAACCAGAATATAAAATCCAAACCATGAAATCATTAAAAGTGGGTGGGACTTTTACATTTTATTTCTGGTCATATTTTTTAAGGCATTGAGTGAATGGTTGACAGTGGTTAACACTACCAGAAGACTGGGAGAGATTTGATAGAGAACAAAACAATATAAAATAGACAGACTGAAGAAAAGATGCTACCCAAAATTAGTCAAAGAAAAAACAGGCAAGATATACTTTTAGGAATTAATAATTTTACTTTCTAAAGAAAAATTTAGTTTTGGATTGGACAGTAATTTCATTCAAAAATATTTTAAGATGATTATAAAGATGAATATAAAATGATTCTCTCAGCACACAGTCCCATGTTTCATCAAAGAAAAATGTCAAAATTGTCCCCATACTACAAAAGAGATGGTTGGGACCCACTTTTCCTTCTTGCACATGTAACAGAGTAACAGAAATTGCATTACTGTCACCAACCAGCTTTTGTTTGTTTGTTAGTTTTTGTTTTTCAAGGTAGGGTCACGCTCTAGCCCAGGATGACCTGCAATTCACTAAGTAGTCCACGGTGGCCTTGAACTCACGGTGATCTTCTCTGCCTCCCTAGTGCTGGGATTAAAGGTGTGCACCACCACACCCAGCTACCAACCAGTTTTTTATTATGTGGCTGAACTGAATTCAAATATAGTTCCAAAATATAATGTAGCAAACTAAAACCAAGTGAGGATATAAAAGAAGGTAAGTACTAAGTATGCAATGACTCAAGGTTTATACAACTGTAGAGGAACTGAGAGATGAACAGCAAGAGTAAAGAATCTGAAAAGAAGTGTTACAGTGACATTTGTTGGTGGGTGTTTATGGAAGTGGCCTTATCACCTAGCCTCACAAGGTAAGTGGTTCTTCAAAAAGGGAACAGATAGAAAAGTCTATGGAGGACTGGGGGGATGGCTCAGTTGTTAAGGCGCTTGCCTGCAAAGCCTAATAACCCAGGTTCAATTCCCTAATATCCACGTAAAGCCAGATACACAAAGTGGCACATGCATCTGGAGTTCCTCAGAAGTGGCTGGATGCCCTGTCATACCCATTCTTTCAGTCTCTCTTCTCTCTCTGTTTGCAAATAAATGAATAAATAGAAAAATATATGGAAAATCCAGCAATGAAAATGACCAACACCCTTGTATACATCCTGGTTGAAAGGTAGAAGGTTCATGGAGGAGCTGTAAACAGAGACACACTGCAAGTGTTGATTAAGGATACAATGCTGAGTAGGTTCAAGGCAAGTGTAGTAGTGTAAAGTTAATGAGTAAAGTAGGGCATGAAGTTTTAGGTTATATTTATTTGGGGAGGAGTAAAACAAAACTCAAAATTTAAAAAAGAATTTGAAACCCCATGTGGTAATTTGAATATAAATGTTCCCATGTTCCCCACAATATCAAGTGTTTGTGATTAAGCCTCAACTCAATCCCTAGTTGGTAAAGCCTTGCTACAGGAGTGTGTCCCTGAAGTCAGACCTTGAAGTTTATTAGGCCAGCTTGCAGCCCCAGATAGCTTACTCTTACTGCTTCCTGCCAGGCTCTCCCTGCCAAGATGAAACTTCCCCTGGAGGCTGCAAGCCTGAAATAAATCAAACTTTCCTCCCATAAACTGCTTCTGGTCAAGCGTTCTGTCCCAGCAATGAGCAAGTAATTGCAACACCTCACAACACCAAACATAAGACATTTTAAAAGACATACCAACTGAAAAGGGGGAATCATTTATGACACTGTGATAATTCTGTCAGGGAGCAATGAAAATCCAAAATAATATTATGTCACTTGCGTATTAAAAAAAAAAAAAAGTAAGCTGGGAGAGATGGAGCACTCTTAATCTCAGCACTCAGGAGGCAGAGGTAGGAGGATCACTGTGAGCTCAAGGCCACCCTGAGAGTACATAGTTAATTTCAGGTCAGCCTGAGCTAGAATGAGACCCTACCTTGAATCCATGACCGCCCCCACCAAAAAAGTAGAAGAAACAGTCCATCTAGGATTTTTTTTTTAAGCAGTGGAGATAAATCTTATTTATTATTTACTTGTGTGAGTGTTTGTGCACACAGGTAATGGTCCACAAGTGGAAATCAGAGGACAACTTATGAGTCAGTCTTTGTCACATCCATTGAAGGCAAGGTTTCTGCAGGCTAAACTTGGAAGAGATTTCAAGAAATTCTTAAATCTATGCCTCCCATCTTGACATCAGCTTAAGCTATGTGCTGGGATTAAAGCCCATGATGCCTTCCAGCTTTTAACATGGAGTCAGCTAGAGCTGCAAGTGCTTTATCCACTGAGCCTTATACTCAACCCCCTCAAATATAATTTTGAAGTTAATAATTGTTGAAAGAATTGTGTTATTAATAAAAATATAACATTCTTGGTGTCTCATGTAAAGAAAAGGAATGATTGCATAGTATTTAATAAACCCTGAATTTAAGATATTCCTTAAAATCAACTAGAAATATGGTCCTGAAGATAGTGATTTAAGCATCAAAAAATATACTTATTTCTTTATTTGTTTTTAATATGATAGGGTTAATCACCTCACTGTGTAACTAATAAAAATGAGGCTGAGGTGTAGGATTTAATAAGGGGCAACGTTGGGCTGAAGATACAATTTGTACATTTTTGGTACAGAAGCCATTTTAGAGTTAAGGATAAGATCATGACTGAGGTGCTGTGTGAGCTGCTGGGGAAGAAAAGACATTAACAATTTTACCCAGCTCGGGACCCTGTGTATTGCACAACTAACCTGCTAGGCAACATATGCCCAATGGTACAACAGTGGCATGAACTAACATTAGTGGTGTAAGCAATTTCTTTGATTAGATTTGCTCCATAAGAAGGAATTCATGCATAGTACTGGAAACCTGTCCAAAAGCCTACGGCCAAGGTCATAGACTCACTACACCTTCATTACTACAAAGGAGTGAAACTTCTGAAATTGTGAAGAAAGCTAAATCAACTCTTTTGTGGTATTCCTATGAGGCATTTTGATCACAGTTATAACAAAAATCTGATAAATATAACTATACCCTTGTAATTTTAGTTCTGTCATAAATAAATTGATGTTATTGGAACTACTATTCAAATTAGTCTCCTAAAACAGAGTTTCATCTTTAACAGCCATATCTTACAGCACATGATATAAACCAAAAAATTAGGTTAACATTTTTTACTTATTTTATGATTTTTTATTTCCATGAATCTCTCAAAAGACAAGATTCTAACTCTATGATTTCATGAGTACTGTGATAAATAGATAGAAATTTACAAAGGAGCCTTTATAAGTAATTGGCACCAGGAGAATCTGCATATTCATAATGGGAAAATTACTGTATTTCCCCATTTGATAAAATGAACAATACTAAATAAAACTTTTTACACATACAAAAAAAAAAGAATCACCTACAGAACTCAGGGAGCACTGACACATAATAATAGCTACATAGTTTCTTCACTGCCTTCCTGCAAAACAGCTAATTTATTTATTTATTGTTTCTGAGGTAGGGTATCACTCTGGCCCAGGCTGTCCTAGAATTCACTATGGAGTTTCAGGGTGGCCTTGAACTCATGGTGATACTCCTATCTCTGTCTACCAAGTGCTGGGATTAAAGGCGTGTGCCACCATGCCTGGCCAGAAGTGCTAATTTTAATAGAGAAGGATTCCAGTGCTTTCGCTGCAACTTGCATACATTTTTCATAACAAATACACCAGTAATGCTGACTTAACAAGGAGTTCCTGTCATGAACTATATGTGTCATTACTCCAAAATGATTATGTATTTAATGTATATGTGTATGTGGGGGTGGACAAGTTGTAATCAGATTAAACTCAAGGAAGCCAAGGGAGATAGTATCTATTTGGTTCTTAGCTTTGGCTTTTGTTTTTTATTTAGTCAAAAGACTACTATTACTAGAATCTTTAGAAAGACATTTGCTAAGATTCTAACACAGGTATAGCTTATGTTGTATGGTCAAAAAATGGTATGCCCATGGTCTTCAGGATCGGTGCACAAAGCGTATTACAGAATTATTAAACAACTTAAAGACAACTATTATAAAAGGTATTCTTTTCCTCCTTAAATGAGCCATCTAAACCTAAAATCTATATTTAGATTCCAAAATAGTTTCTTAGGAACTACGTAGCCCAGAAGTTGGTACAACATCACTCATTTAAATATATTTACATAAAACTCAAATTTCTAATATTAAGTACAATGTTCATGAGAATAATTTCTCTAATAAGCAATAAAAATATAAAATAAACTTAGAACAGATGTAATAATACCCCAGGTGCTGTATTCCAGTATCAACATTGGTGGACATAACAAAGTGAACACTTCAAAGAGCTCTGGAAGGCAAAAGATTTCTGTGCTGAAATTCAGACATGAAAAAATTACTTCTTGACCCCAAATTACTACTTGACTGATTAGTAACAATTCAACACTATAAAAAAGAGCATATGTAAGAGCCATAGTGTAAAGTTATTTTTGTACACAAAAGATAAACTGGCAAATAAATTATAAAAGAAAAGTTGTAAGGAACACTGGCCTTAAATATAGTTGTACTGACCACAAAAAATAATTCTCAGGCTTAAATGACTAATAATACTACAACACACAAAACCACTTTACAACAGCTACAGCACTGTATGTTTTTACATCTTTCTTTAATACAGACAATTTTACAATATCTTCTACAGTAGTAACTGAAACTTAAAAGGCTTCATCTTTATGCTAGAAATATGCTATAGAGTACAGGCAGAACAGGCACTAACTACTTAGGAGTAGCCACAAGTTTGTCAGGTGCATTTGTATAAGCATAGATATTCTTCAGTTATTTGTATCCAGAATAAGAAATCTGAAATGATTATCCATCAACAGCAGGAATTCTGCTGAAATCTTTCTTGTGGGCCTTCTAAGAGTAGATCTAAGAAAAATTATTGCTATTAACAAGAGTCACTTGGAATTTTCTGTACTTCTAAATAGATTTAGTCTACATTCTTTTGCTTATTTAGCATCAATGAAAGTATTTTAAAAACAATTTATAGATCATGTTTCAGGTGAGCAGACACAATACACTTTTATTAAACCAACTTTTAAATTTGTACTCATTCTTTCAACATTTGTTTGAAATTCTTGCAAGATATTCATCTATTTGTGTCATCATATAGGTCTGTTTCCCCATCTGTCTGTGTTTTTCATGTAGAACTGTATCTGGTATATGTTTCTTTTTTCTTCCTCACTTTAGTTGTTCATTGGCCCCTTGCTATGCCATTTCTGTTATACTTGTTTGACAGCTTTTAATGATCAATCTGTAATAAAATACAACCTTTCTGTTACAGGACAAAGGGACAAGTAATTAATGTGGTTTATTTAATTTTGACTAAATTTTACTCTGTACTGTTGGAAGAGTAATGTCATCAAAATATATTATTGTCTCAATAAATAATTACATTAGCAACATGACATAATACTAAAATTTAAAATGAAATTTTGTGAAAATAACATTCATATTTATCTCGAACACACTGCTTTATCTTCTTCAAAATAACCTGCTTACATTGCATGGCCAGATTTGTTCAGGAATCAACATCTTGCCTGTGATAACATCTCAAAGAATTCTTTTTAATGGGATATCCTGACAATACCTTCCCACCTCCATGTGACTTGGTAGCTGGACTCTAGCACAGACTTCTCTGGTTTGACTAAAATCATTGCAGTACTTGGCAATGGTTGCTTCATGCATGGTGATTAGAGCTCATCGAAGCAAAAACAGCACAGGAAATGCAAATCATGCAAACCACCCTCATGAAGGCGCTGTACAGTGGCGTGACTGAGCGGCAGTATGCACGGCTCGTGGGCCAGCCACATGAAAGGAGCCATTTAAAGACCAGATGAGCGAAAGCTGGGATAAGTTAGTGAGTATGTGTGAGCTTCAAAGCTGGGAGGAGAACAGCATCCTTATTTAAAATAGAAGTTATTATTATTATTTTTATTAATAACACCTGTCCAAGTTCCTTACATCGAAGGAAGCGATGGAGGTAGAATAAGTTAAACAAGCATTATATTGAATTTAAGTGGCCCAGTATTTCCTATCTTAATATCCAGGTATGGCAGAAGAATGGAATACATTCCATGTATTTTTTTACAAGGTTTTCTACAAGTGGTAACAATTATAGGAAATGCCTGCTTTTCAGTCAGTTTTTTTCTTTAAAAAATTAGTAATTTAGCACTGTGCCACAGTATAATTCCTAAATGTCAGTTTCCTTACCAAATATTAATAGAGTTAATTTCTACAACAAAAATTAAGGAGCTAAATACTCAGGAATTCATCAACGAAAGAATATGGCACAATATAGACCTTTCTGTTAAAGATGCTGGGACAGATCTACAGCATAAAAATGACAAAAGAAAGATTTTGTTGTTGTTGTTTTAGGAACTGCTTACTTTTTAGGTATTTCTACCTTGCCATCAAAGAAAGAAAATGCAAATATTAAGAGATCATAATATCAAAAACATACCTGCTTAGTATAGTAAATCATTTTCCAAAGAGTTTTACATACCTGTGATTTCATTTGCATATAAGCTTGAAAGCATCAGGAACCACTAAACCACTCTGTAATCTAACTTCTACTTGTACAAGAATACTATATGAGAATCAGTAAGTTTTTAAATTTTTTAAATGTACACCAATCAAGCACAGGCAGCATAAATTTGCAATATAGTAAGCACCAGAGTTAACTTCTAATGAAGAAAAGTCAGTGTAGAAATTTCTCAACAGGTAGTGTTCAAAGCCTCTGAGAAGAGATATCCACTAGCAGTTAGGAAATCCAAGTAGATGAAGCAATGACAAAGCCTAAAACCATGGGGTCAACATAGGAATACAAAATTATCACTTCTGTCCTCATCTGTTAGAAACCATCAGGGAATGTACTAGAAATTTACCACCTTCAGAAAATGTGAGCAATGCATATTATGCTTCACTCTGAAGTTTAGAGATATGAAAGCCTCTAGCTGCATCATGACATGTTTTAATAAGGATAGCATAAAAAATCAGGCACTGAGAAGCTGTGAGTTCAAATTTTCAGAGACTGTTATTATAGACGGGAATGTCTCTCCTTATAAGATAAGTTTAAAGTTATGCTCTGAAGAGAAAACGATGGGAACTGATTTAAGAAATAAAGTATGAAAACAAATGGATTTTAAAAGAAAATAAAAAGATTTTCAGGTAATACCACTCTTATGTAAATTTATGTGGGTTCTGTTTACATTTTATTTTGAGTAAATCCTCTTTAAATTGTTCTTAACAATTCCACTGTTACGTGTTTTGGTTACAAAACAAGGCTGCATATTTCTCTTGAATTCTTAGCTTTTTATTCTTTATTTTTCTGAAAGATAAATATCTATACTCTGTCCCATCTATAGGCCACAGTATAATCAACTACTCTAAAATTAATTTACATCTAAATATAGTGAACAGAGAGGTATAAAACAGCATTTGCATGCTATTATTTTTAAATAATGCAAATTAAAATATAGTAATATTTATGACCAGCATTTTCATTAATTAGAAATAATATTTAACCTCTTAAATATGCCTTTATGTGGGTGGAATGTTTCTTATCACTATAATTATCCTGTAAAGGTAACAAAAGGAAATTAAATGCTCAGGAAGTAAAACACAGCTTACAGAATTACTGAGTTATATTTATACTTATATTCATGAACTTATAAACTATGACACATACTTTTATTATTTATAACAAACCTAGACAGTATACTTTAGACCAGTATTCTCATCCCTGGTTGCATATCAGAAACTCCTGTAAAGCAGTCCAACCAACACAAATGATAATGTCTAACAACAAACAGGGTTGCCCACCAGGGAGCACATGATCTTTGTATTATACCAACCAATGGGCACTATTCACATAATATGATACAATCTTTAAGATGGAGAAATTTAGAAGCAAGTGAACACAAAGCACTGAGATACTAAGTGAGCTGCTAAAAAACATAAATTACTTCTCAATGAAAAAATACCACTCTGAGAGGGCAAAAAAAAAAGCTTATATTCAGCAACTACATAAACATGATTTGGACCAACGAAGATTGCCTTCGCTTTTGTACATTGCATAGTAAAGTCGAATTACTGATTTAGTAAATACCTAATTAGATGCATTTCATAACCATGAGGTGTGAGTGTAAAATGTCCCCCATAAGTTCATGTGTTTGAATACTTGGTCCCCAGCAGGTAGTACTATTTGGGAAGGTTGTACATCATCTAGAAACGAGGAACACTGCTAAAGGAAATGGGTCACCTAGGGCTGGCCTGGAGATTTTATAATCCTGCCTCTCTTCTTGCTCATCTATTTCATTTATTTAATGACTGCTAACAATATGATCAATATGTTGTGCTCCTACTGCCATGCTTCCCTGTCATGAAGAAATGGATTCCCCTAGAACTGTAAACTGAATTGAGCCCTTTTATTCCCTATGTTGCTTCTTGTTAGATATTTGGTCGTGATGGTACGAAAGTGATTTTAATTTAAAAATGATTTTAAGGGCTGGAGAGATGGCTTAGCAGTTAAGCGCTTGCCTGTGAAGCCCAAGGACCCCGGTTCAAGGCTCGGTTCCCCAGGACCCACGTTAGCCAGATGCACAAGAGGGCGCACGCATCTGGAGTTCGTCTGCAGTGGCTGGAGGCCCTGGCGCGCCCATTCTCTCTCTCTCTATCTGCCTCTTTCTCTATCACTCTCAAATAAATAAACAAAAATAATAAACAAAAAATAAATAAATAAAAATGATTTTAAGAAATTACTTGAGATTTTTAATAGGAATGATAATCACATTACAATTATTTCTAAGTTTTAAGAAGCTTTAGAGATACCTAATAGAAAATGTAAAGCTATAAATGGATATATGGATTATACTTCCTATAATCTTAGATAGGAAAGAGATAATCAGAGTTTAGACAAAAAAGAGTGGCTAGTTATTGATTAATAATTGTAAAGGGTAAACATGTTCATTATTATTTCTAATGGATTTTCCATATTTCGTCCAGTTGCCACCATTTCCACTGTAACAAACAGGTAATTAATTACTCAAATATATTTCTACGGGACTAAACCCAAGATCAATGCGAACATTTTAAAAGTATTTATACTGACAAGATTTGACACTGTACAAAACAAGAAAGAGAACAAAGAACTAGGGAGTAAAGAATATTTCAACTCAATTGTTCAGTAATAAATCAGAGTTAGAGGTATATATCAATGGAACAGCACATGCTTATCATGCAAGCAACCCTGGTTTCAACATGCAACATCACAAGAAAAGTGCTACAACATCAGTTACCATTACTTTTGTGTGTCATTATACACACAATTAATATATGCCAAAAGCTGAATATAGATGTTTTATGAATTTTATTGATATTTCTTAGTGTTGTCTTATTTATTCATTTATCAGCACACACATAAAGTTAGATGCATAAAGTGGCACATGGATTTGGAGCTCATTTGCAGTGGTGCTCTTTAATTTTCTCTTCCTCTTTTTTTTTTCTCTCTCTCTCTGCTTGCAAATAAATAAATATAAGTATTTTGTGCTGGGTATAGTGGTTCATGCCTTTAATCCCAGCACACACAGCACTTGGGAGGGAGAGGTAGGAGGATCACAGTGAGTTTGAAGCCACCTTGACATTGTAGTGAGTTCCCACTCAGTCTGAGTAAAAGCAAGACCCTACCACCAAAAAAAAAAAAAAAAACAACCAAAACCAAAAACAAAACAAAACAACAACAAAAAAAAAAAAATAATAAGGGCTGGAGACATGATTTAGTGGTTAAAGAACTTGCCTATAAAGCCTAAGGACCCAAGTTTGATTCCCCAGAACCCACATAAGCAAGACGACATGGTGGCACATGCATCTGGAGTTTGTTTGCACTGGCATACCCACTCTCTCCCTCTCTCTCTCTATCCTTCCCTAGCTCCCTCCCTCCCTGTCTATCTGTCTCCCTCCTTCCCTCCCTCCTTCCCTCCCTCCTTCCCTCCCTCCCTCCCTCCCTCCCTCCCTCCCTCTCCTTTCCTCCCCCTCTCCCTCCCCCCCCCTCTCATAAATAAATGAAAATAAAGTATTTTTTTAAAAAAGATAATTCCAGGTCAGCTTGAGCTACAAGACTCTACCTCACCTCTAAAAATAAAACAAAAAAAATTACTGAATTTTTAACACATTATAAAAGTAACTTTTTGAAGACTTGAACAAATTATAGAGTATAAAAAAAAAACATCAACTCCAACTAAAACTGTTCAACCTTTACAATATTTTACTCTGAACTTGATAAACAACCCTAGGTGCACAGGCCAGTGATCCTATATACTTCATCAGTGAGGCAAGAGAATCACAAGTTGAAGGCCTTCCTGGACTAACCTGGGCAAACTGAGATCTTGGCACAAAATTAAAGGTAAAAATAAACTTAAGAGTACTAAAGGCCAGTAAGCTAGAAAAGAGATATAAAGGGAAGAGAAAGGAAGGGAGAGAGGTACTTAATAGGATGGTATTGTATATAAAGTAAATCGAAGAACAGATTAATGGGGGTGAAAAGGCCCAAAGTGAGGTCAGGGGAAGAGATTTAGTAAAGAAAGGTGTAAGGAGGGATAATCAAAATCTGATAGGATATAAATAAACCATATGGAAACCTGCTTTTTTGAGCAATGGAACACTCAGCAGCATAGATTGTTGCTAGAAAATTTTCATTGCCGGGGATGGGAGAGTTGTTAGCCAGAGAGGTCCCTGATGCTCCCAAAACATTACAGGCCATTGCCAAGGCCCTTGGTTTCCCTCCAGGAATAGATGGTAAGACCCTATTGCTGAAGACCCCACATACTTGGGCTGCAAGGCCACTGAGAAATCCTGCTGGAGCTGAGTTGATAACCTCCTTCATGTAAACCAGCTACCAGAAAGCTGGAAGAAGCCATTCTACATGCAGTTCAATGGGAGAGAGAGGAATCATCAGTGATATTCAAGAGTGGACACTGTAGGTCTTATATTTTGCCAGCCAGGCCAAATGAGCCAATGGGTGCAACAGTAGCACGTCTGTCACTGTGGAAACCAACTGCCCTCTAATTGGACTACAGCCTTGCTCCATGGGAGGGAATACATCCCTGATACTGAAAACTTAAAACAGGGGTAGTCATGAGGCCTAGGGGTATAACGTCTGCTGCTGTCTGGCTAAATGTATATACTATGCTTATTAAATCGCCCAGTAAGCACTTCTCTTAATGTTCATATCCTTATATTAATGCGACTCTCACTTTTGGTAGAGAATCATCTCTTTTCAGATGGAAGTGACCTTGGGACGACTCAGAAAGTATCATGGTGCTGGAAAGAAGTGGCCACAGTGCCCAGCACTGCAATATCTCTATCACACCTTCCAAGGCTCAGTGTCTATTGCATAAGAGGTGGAGGAAAGAATGTAAGAGCCAAAGAAGGGTAGGACCCTTTGTGTCTGCTCTCCCTAGACAGAAAATAACCTAAATATCCATGACCTCACAGTGCCTGACACGACCTACACAAGACCATCATAATAAGAGGAAAAGATCACATCAAAATAAAAGAGAGGGCTGGAGAGATGGCTTAGCGGTTAAGCGCTTGCCTGTGAAGCCTAAGGACCCCGGTTCAAGGCTCGGTTCCCCAGGTCCCATGTTAGCCAGATGCACAAGGGGGCGCACGCGTCTGGAGTTCGTTGGCAGAGGCTGGAAGCCCTGGCGCGCCCATTCTCTCTCTCTCCCTCTATCTGTCTTTCTCTGTCTCTGTCGCTCTCAAATAAATAAATAAAAAATTAAAAAAAAAATAAAAGAGAAACTGACTGAGGTGGGGGGAGGGGATATGATGGAAACTGGAGTTTCAAAGGGGAAAGTGGGGAGAGGGAGGGCATTATCATGGGATATTGTTTACAATCATGGAAGTTATTAATAAGAAAATAAAATAAAATAAATAAATTGAAGGAGCTAAAGAGATGGTTCAATAGAATTCAGTCCAAAACATCCATGCAAAAAACTAAGTGTGGCTATATACATGCCTATAACTTCACTGCTGAATGGGGGAAAGAGACAAGAGGGGCTCAGTTAGTCTTACCAAAAAAAATGGCAGTTCCAAGTTCGGTGAGAGATTCTGTCTCAGATAAGGTAAAAAACTGGTAGGAAGACTCCCAATGTTTTCCTGTTGCCGCCACATGTATGCACAACAGGCACACACAATTTCACTCACTCACACACACACACACATATATATGCACAATGGGGTGGGGGGGAATGAATGTATATGCATTAGGGATATGGCTGAGTGATAAATGTGTGTCTAGTTTGCCTAACTTCAATCTCCAGTACCAACAAGAAAAAAAAATTTACAAACCATTCCTGAAAGACAATTAATTTGCTGCTCACAAGATTATTTTCCCCCTTGAAGGAGGGTGTTACTCTTTTTTTTTTTTTTTTTTTTTTTTTTTTTTTGGTTTTTCAAGGTAGGGTCTCACTCTAGCCCAGGCTGACGTGGAATTCACTATGTAACCTCAGGGTGGCCTCGAACTCACAGTGTTCTACCTCCAGAGTGCTGGGATTAAAAGCGTGTGCCACCATGCCCGGCTGGGTCTCACTCTTCCCCAGGCTGACCTGGAATTTACTATGTAGTCTTGGGCTGGGAACTCATAGTAATCCTCCTACCTCTGCCTCCTGAGTGCTGGGATTAAAGGCATGCATGCACCACCACACCCAGCTTTGCACAAGGATTTCTGAAATCAATGAAAAATAAGGAAAGAATATAAATAGACATTCACAATGGAATAAGCTCACAAGTTTGTAGTATAACTGGTATTCAAATTTAAAATTAAAGTAACCATAATTTTACAGTTTTTCAACTATCAGACTAAAAAGTATTCAAAACAATTACAATATGACTGTTGGACATTCTATGGAGTAACACCCGGACATTCTTATGATATCTGGTATATGGAGTGACTTCTGAATGTCATTTCACAATTTTTTTTCAAATGTCTTAAAAATAAGGAAACCTTTAACCTAAAATTCTGACTTATTGGAATTTATTTTCTGAAAACCATCAATTTATTTTAAAAAGTATGTGTGAGGCTGGAGAGATTGTTCAGCAGTTAAGGTACCTGCCTGCAAAGCCTGATGAACTGGGTTCAATACCCACATAAATCCAGATACACAAAATGGCACATGCATCTGGACTTTGTTTGCAGTGGCTGCTGTCCCTGGCATGCTCATTCTTTCTGCCCCTCCCAACTACAAATAAATAAATAAAATTCAAAAGAATTTTGAAAACATAATTACAGAAGGGAAATAGTCATATTCTTAAAATAGGCAAGTTGAATTCAATTTTGACTTCAGCTCCTATGACTTTAAGTATATCATTTACCTTGTCCTCAGAGCTCCTATGGCACCAGGGACAAGACAGAATATCAAACTCCTCACACATTCCTTGGAATGCTTCACATTCATATTAGTATACCAAGTGTCAATAGGATTAGTCAGTATGTAAGTGTCTAATCTGTGGTTTGGAGCTCTGAACCAATAAATTAGTAAGTAAGATAAAATGAGTGAGCGAACTACTGACACTCAGGTCGATGAAAACCAGTCATTCCTGCTTAAATATACTTAATACCTAAGAAAAATTATATGACAAACTGAGAAGCAAAACAGAAAAGTAGGCAAATGTTGATAAGTACAAACCGATTATCCAAAACTAAAAACATGGAAACACTGATTCAGGTGGCTCCATTTCATTACATATGACTTAGAAGGACAGCTTTAAGTGATTCATAGATACTCTTGGAAAGGAGGGATTTCCCCACCACCACTCTCCACATTTTAAAATGTAAAACAAAAGTACTAACCAAAACCAGGTTGCAAATACTACATCAAAGATTTCCTATCTTTAAAATAAAGACACATCAAGAATGCCCTATACATATCCATCTAAAGCTGAAATCCCTAAACAACTAACCCTGATATTGGCAACACGGACATTGGCAACATTTGTGATTACAAGCCAGAACTACTGATTCCTCTACTATACTATGTTGGTTTATGAATGCAAATGATTAGTACTCTTTTTATTAAAGTCTTTTATGTAGATACACAATTACAAATATTTTATTTGAAGATTCATTCTTGCACGGAGGCTAAGTGGAGACTGTTAGGCACAAAGGCCTAAAAATGAACCATAAGGCATAAATGGTATATAACATAAGTCTGAAAAGCAATGGGAACTACTGGAATCTGTGACCAAAACAAACACTGCCTGTTTAAAACTAATGAAAATAGAAATTTAAGTAACTGCAATAATTGTTTAAATAACTGCAATGTCCATGTAAAACAGTCTCTTCGAGCCAAATTCTAATTTCTTATTAGCCTCATAGCTTCTGCACCATAAATTAAAATACCAAAGGTGGCTACTATCTAAGCTATAAATCCTTAGACTATAATAACGTAACACTTTATATAATATCACAGGCACATAACAGAAAATTCCTAGAACTAAAAACATAACTTTTATAAACATGTTCAATTTTATACAGGGGAATTTTTTAATTACATTTATCTTACCAAAATTTAAATAATGAATCATGACTGCTTTCATGGTATAACATAACCTATGAAAACAAGTGAGTTCACATGAACATATTAACACACATAAAGTAAGAAAATGTATATGAAATTCTTCACTTTAACACAATAAAACTCATTGACATTGGCCCTTAAATGTCCCTAAGCAATTTCTACGCAAAAGATAAAGCTGAGACACAGAATACTGATAATGCCTACAACTGAAAAATATAAGCCACTTCACAGAGCCAACTGCAACCCTATTTTGTCTTTTCAATACCTATTCATTCAATCTTATTTACTAAGCATCTACTATCTGTTACATAGCTTGCCTGGTGCTGATATGGGTAAAATGGTAAACAAGATAATATGGGAAAAAAGTCAAAATATTCAAAAGTCATATAAAGTTATATTAGAAAGTATCTGGGTAAAAGGTTGAAATAGAAGGCTCATTTCAAATAGAAAAGCTAAGGAACAGCTTGTCTGAAAAGGGGAAACACCTATTACTTGAGAAGTAGGAGGGAAAAAAGTAAGGAAGGCAAAGGACATGGGGCTTGGGTACACAAGTATGTTGCAGGCTGGCCAAGAATATATCAAGTAGTAATAATAAGACATAAGGGAGGCAAAAGCTTGACATTGAAGTTGATAAATGGCAAGTGTTAGTATAAGCAGGTTAATGAGATTATGGGACTAGAAGGAATGGCTGAACATGTAGAAAGGGACCATATCATACTTCTGTTGTCAGCAATGGAAAGCTATTAATGATTTTCAATGAGGGATTATTTACTCAAGACAACAAGTATTAGCAAGTGAATACAGGCACTGTTGTAATTCTCTTCCACTTATCTAGAGGAAGAAAAGAAACAGCTAATGGGAGGAAAGGATGTATTTGGCATAAAGTCAATGTTCATGATGGCAAGAGAAAGCATGACACAACGCAGAGCAGAGATGGTTGGGCATTACCTTCTGGGCACAACAGGTAGAAAACTGCATCAAGGTAGAATGAGCTGAGCTCTTGCAAAAAGTTTGCTGATATAATACCCCTAAGTCCAATGGCAGAAATACCTACTCAAAGCAAGGCTCCATCTCCCAGACTGCCACCAGCTGGAGCCCAAACATTGACAACACGTAAGTTTATGGGGGAGGTCTAATTCAAACCACCAGAGGCACTCAGCTTTCTCTCTGTATCATCCAAGAATTTACTGAGAACTTACCACAAGCAGATTCAGTATGTACAAATTATCAAGTTTAGCTTCACATTGCCAGTGCCATCACAATACTGGCTCTTAATAAATACTAATGAAGGAAAATAATGCAAACAAACTCAAAGAAGAGCCAAAAATAACAAGTACTAGGGATTCCTAAGTACTTTCTCAATTCCATGTGGGCTTACTCCTGAAGAAGGGGAATGATGAATTTTATTAGAAGTATAAAAAGAATAACAAACAAAAACTGGGTAGACTTTACAAGAATTACCAAATAAAAATGTAATGCTTTGTTTTTAGATATATGAAAGGATGAAATGAAGTATTTCTGTGAGCAATAGCTGTGACTCAGCTCCTGTCTTCCCCTTGCTGTTTTCCCTCTGAACAGGCAGCTCAAAAGGCCAGCAGGACTTTTCTTGGGACTGAATATCCAGACATGAACCACAGAAGCATATAAACAAAGGACAAAAGGACAAGAATTGGTCACATAATGGATAGATCAATGTACCCAAAGGAGAGTTGGAGGCCAAATCTGCCCCTCAGGGAAGAAGCTGGCATGAATACTTTCATGTGTGAGGAGATTTAAAAACTTCATCAGTAGCATAGCTTCAGAGGCCCCAAAACAGTATGTCAAGACTCAGGATTGTATATATCCTTCAGTAGCAGAAGCAAACATATTTTCTTTGATTGAGACTTATACAGAACAGAAATAAAATACTTTCTCAAATAAACAAAATTTGAGGATGGAAGCATATTTATTTCATAATGTATTTTTCTATACTATGAAGACTAACCATGATAGTGATACTCAGCACATCAAAATCACACTATTTTAACTACTACATAAAAACCCCACATGACACAAAAGTGAAATTATAAATGTCCTCATTCAGCCAGGAGTGGTGGCACACGCCTTTAATCCCAGCATTTGAGGCAGAGGTAGGAGGATCGCCATGAGTTCAAGGCCGCCCTGAGACTACATAGTGAATTCCAGGCCAGCCAGGGCTAGAGTGAAACCCTAACTCAAAAAACCAAAAGTAAAAATAAAATAAAATAAAAATAAATAAATAAATGTCCTCATTCTATCGATAATTTTTTATATAATAGTATAATTTACATGCATTTGGTGGTCTTATTTCTTTTTCTTTTTCCCCTTTTCATCCCATTTATTAAAAATGTATTTTTCTCCTACTGTAAAGTGTAATGAACATTAAGTTATCTTTAAGATATATTTGACAGATTTCAAAGAGTAAAAACACAGAAGGTTTATTACCCTAGAGCTCGAGAAGGCTCAGAGTCAGTTAGAAATAATGTAATGTGTATCCAGATGAACTGGAGATGGGGGGAGACTGTATAGAATCTTAGAAGTGTTTTTTTGTTTAATTTTAATTTTTTTCAGAATTGTCAAAGACTGATTTTTTAACTGTAATTTTTTTATTAACAACTTCCATGATTATAAAAAATATCCCATGGTAATACCCTCCCTACCCCCACTTTCCCCTATAAAAATATTATTATTATTATTAACAACATATTTTGTATGGATACATTATGTGTTGGTACCCTCTTTTCCTATGTCCCTGACCCTTAAATAAGCTAGAAAGAATATTGGAAACATACACTTAAAATTGCACATAATGTTTTAACTTCTGGATGCTCTGGCTTCCCAACGGGTACTACTAATGCATACACACTAGCTATGCACACATGTTCCTACTCTTCTCCCAACCCCAAAATGTTCCTCTTGATCATAATGCCTCTCTGCCTCCTCTCTTTTGTTCCAAGCCCTCTATCCCTCACCTCTGAGTGCCCACCCCCCCCCCCTGTGCCTGGCATTTTGATATCATAGCTGCTGACAAGAATAACAAGCTCCTTAATTCTTCCTTCTGTACTCTCATGGGGTGTGCACAGCCCATCTCCCTCAAGTTCTCTACAATAGATGTTACTAACAACTGAAGATAGCTCAATACAGGGATGGTATGAGAGAAGTTTCTGCTTTACTCAGGACCAAGTCATAACAGCATGCTACACTGGCTCTGTTGGAAGGTGCTCACTATGGATCTCCCCATCCTGTTGGTATCACTACTTTCACCTGACTAAATCCTATGGCATCCAACTACCACAGCTCAAATCCCAGGGGGTACTCACAATTTTTTTCTATCATAGACCCATGGGACCAAAAGTGGGCAGATGGAATGGTAGGGGTGGCAACCCAATATACTATGGGCTCTTTTTTGCAGGCCAAATAGAAATATTTACATCCATTCAAAATGCCCCTAGAGTCACCCAAAATGCCCATATCCAGACAGTTATGGACATCAAACAGGTTCACGGCAAGCTCCAGGAAGATCTGTGTGATCTAACCTTCACCATCCCCTGGATGTCCATCCTTAATTCTTCCCTCTCCCTCCTCAATCAACTCAGTCTTACCAATCACACAGCCTGCTTGCTGTAGGCTTCCCTTGAGCAGCCCCTTATTACTGCAGTCCTCTGTTCAATGTCACCTCTCTCTTCCAAACCACCTTGATTGTTGACACAAGGACATCTCTTGGGAGCTTTCAGGAATAACTATTGTTAAAAACCTCCACACTGCATACTTACTGTATACTTGCAACATTCCGAGAACACACTCAGGCCCTTGCACCCCAGTCACTTTGGTACCCAGCCTCACCATGTATACAGAGGGAAAGCTGGCAGTCCTTCTTCCTAAGCAGGCTCATCATTACAAAAGAGCTGTTCACCTGCCTGTGATGATAGGGGTAAGCCTGGCAGCCTCTGTAGCTTCCACAGGACTGGCTACAGGAGGCCTGAGCCATAACTTAATCTTTTATGAAAGTCTTTCTACAGAACTGAGCATCACAGTCCAGGGATCCTCCAAGGCCCTGTGACTGCTACAAGAGCAATTTACTTCTCTGGCATCAGTCATGCTACAGAACTGTGGAGCCCTAGACCTCTTGACAGCTGACAAAGGAGAGACCTGCCTTTTTCTGAATGAAGAATGCTATTACTAGGTTAACTGATCAAGCAAGGTAGAGGTCAAAAAAAAAAAAAACTTAAAAATTTGGCCAACCAGCTTCCGGTACGAACACCAATTCCCTCTGGGTCACAGAACATCTTTAGGATGGTCTGGTCCTGGCTTTTGCCACAAGAGGAGGGCCTATATCTGGAATATTCTTGCTGTTTGCTCTGGCCCCCTGCCTTCTGAGATATATCCAAAATCAGGTGGACTAACTGACCCACCGGAAATTCAACCAACTTTTACTGACCTATCCATCCTCAATCTCCTACCAGCCTTTAGCCACTGAGGAATCCATCTTCTCATCACCTGCCCTGAAGGGAGACACATTGATCACATTATCCAGCCTCTCCCATAAGAGCTTGTTGCCCCCTACGGTCAGCTGAAGACATTATAGAAGAGAAACCATGGTCCCTTGTCATTAACAAAAGACTAGAATGTTAGGTCAGAGTGGGCTCCCCAAAATGGAGTCACCAAAGACAGCAGGATGGGAACAGACAGAAGGAAGTGGATCATCCACATTTCTCAAGAAACTGCCCAGCCATTAACTATTCCTTGCCTAATAATGACCCCCAGGTCATGATTTCCTGCCCCCTTATCTTGTAAGTCACCTGATTACTGTTCTGGTTTCACACCCTGGCTATTGTAGATCTCCCCTAAAGAAACCTTTTTTAAAAAACTTTTCCCTTCCTCACCTTTCCCCAACAGATAAGCTCTATATAGCCCACTGTCTGGAATCTCAGGGTGACTGTGCTCAACTCTTCAGAGTCAGTCCTGGCAGCTTGTGTTTTTCCTGAATAAAAGCTTTCATCTTTGCCTCAGAGTGGTCTGTGTGCTCTCTGGCACTCCCAAACCTTACATTCAGTACTTTTCTTCTCTTTATCCAATATGTTCCTTAAGGATCTAACAGGTTGCCCTAATTCTTGCTTCCTAACATATCAAAATTCAGAAATGCAAATCAAAACACAGAACTGAAGTTGGCATGCCCTCAAATCAACTCATCCTTCGAGCATCCCAAACCTCAGAAGCAAACAAGAGGATCTTAAACTTTAGGCCAGTATAGGACACATAGCCAAACTCTATCAAAAATGAAGAAAAAAAAGTCCGATCTAAGTTGGAATCTCTAATATGTCTTTTTCTGTTTATCACCACTTCTCATTTGACTTATGTCTGCCTTTACCTCAGCAATGTTTAAAGGTCTAGTCATATCTAACTTTTCAACTCTGGTACCCAGACAACAGATACAATAAACAAAACTAAAACATTATACTCACATTAGAAATTAGGCTCAGGGAAATTTGCTGAAAAGGGGATGAAAAGATTCTAAGACCCACAGGGTGAGAAGGAGTACCCTGAGGCACTTTACCTACCCCACAGAGAATGACTGATACATTCATGACCCCACAGAGAACCCAGCCCTACCTAGGAGGGCCCTCAGTGCAGTGGGGGCAGAGAAGGGATACAAAATATAACCTGGTGGGAATATGACCAATATGAGATATGTTCATACAATAAAGTCATAATTAATAAAAAATAAAAGTGCATAATGAAAACAAACCCTAAAACCTGTTATGCCCAAGATTGATTCTTGTGTAAACTAAAAAGCTTTCCAATCTACAAACATGCACAAAATATACTCACAAGACAAAGGTTGCCTACAGGTTCTAAATAAGGCCACTTGCCTATTCACATACATGTACAGAACACACTCAAGGACAAAGGATACCTATAAGTGCTAAATAAGGGTACTTTCTTACTAGAAAGGTAACCAGAAAGCATGTGTGTACTTCCTTGTTTTGCTGCCTCTAAAGAAATACCTACTGTAGTCTCCAAACAATTCCCTATTCAGAAAAAGTCTAAAAGACACCACTAGAGAAGCAACATCCTGACAAACAGCAAGCTGAAACAGCAAAAGCAAGCTGAAGCTGTGATTACCTGTAGTGCTCACTAATGGGAACATTCTGAGAAAAGTATAAAGCTGCAGTCCGTGCTCTCCAATGCCATTTCTTTGCAGGAAGCGTGTAAAGAACACAGTCTTCTAACTCTTCCTGGAGCAGCTGTGCCAACTGTCTATGGGAGCCTCCATAGAATGCTTCGATGAGTAGAATACTCATTGCCCTGCGCAAACAATCAGATTTAAACAAATTTTTTCATATACATATTTTATATATTTTCTCATGTATATAGTTTTATTAAAACATTATTTTTAATAAAAGCGAAGTATATGAGAAAGAAAACAAAATTTCATCACATGCATTTTTTAATTTTTATTTATTTATTTGAGAGCAACAGAGAGAGAAAGAGGGAGAGAGAGAGAGAATGGGCATGCCAGGGCCTCCAGCCACTTCAAACTAACTCCAGATGTGTGCGCTCCCTTGTGCATCTGGCTAACGTGGGTCCTGGGGAATAGAGTCTTGAACCAAGGTCATTAGGCTACACAGGCAAGTGCTTAACCACTCAGCCATCTCTCTAGCCCTCACATGCATCTTTTTTTTAATATGCACCTTTTTTAAAAAAAGCATCAGTCTTAATCCCACTGAGGAGGGCCCTCAGTGTAGTAGAGTCAGGTAGGAAGGAAATGATGGTACCAACACATGGTATATCCATACAAAATTTCTACATACTAAAAAAAAGCATTAATTGCAAAGGCTGAAATGTTTATAATCAATCTTTTATGACATCTGTTATCAAGATGTAATTTTTCTTATTTCTGTTTATCTCAGGTCCTAAGATTCCTTCTATAATGACTCTTGGTTTATTTTCCAACACCTAGAAGCATACAGCCCTCTCCTGCTGTGAACTCTTACTTCCTGGCTGGTATGACACTGAGCCTGACCCATTCACCTCATAAGACAGTCATTGAACTTCTATACTAAGTCTAGTGGTATTGGTGCTGTTGAAGACTTTTGTTATTGTTATTTTAACACAGACTCACTATGTTACTGAGGCCAAGCAGGCTCCTCCTGCCTCAATACTCATTTGTAAAGTATCTTCTTACTTGGTAATATTCTGATTCCATAAGTCTCATATTAACCCATCTCAATACTCTTCAGTAATTACTGTTCCAAATGAATGTATAACTAAAAGAACGTGAATTTACATTCAAAAGTAATTTTTCAAGTGCTAAAACTTTAGGACACAATTTCTTCAGACATATACTTGCATCAATTCTCCATTATCAATATCCAACCTACTGGAGACAACAAAAAGTCAGGTAAAGGAATGTTTCTATAGTTTTCTTTAAACAAGAAACCCATTAAAAGGAGGTCTTAAAGACATGGTAAGATTTCATCATAAAAACATTCGCTACCAAGCAATTTTTTATTTTAATATGATTTTTATTAATGTATTTACTGAAATAAAAATATGGATATAAAATGGTTTATATACATTTAAAATTATATACTGTTTCCTATAACATAAGGGGGAGTTATTCTGTGTATGAGTGCTATATTATTTAAAAGTACTCCAAAAGTTGGGGAAATTGGTCAGTGGTTACAGCACTTGTTTGCAAAAGCTGCCAGGCTGGGTTTGATTCCCTACTTCCCATGTGGAGCCAGATGCACATACTACATGTATCTGAAATTTGTTTGCATTAGTAAGAGGTGCTGGTGTGCCCATTCACTCTAATATTCATATCAGAATTTTATATTTCAAATATGAATTTGAGAGTCTCTCAGGTGTTGTGGTTAAGAGGTAAACTCAAAGGCTGAACTATTCACAGCTCAACATTTTAGGACAGCTACAGGCTACTATTTTAATAATTTATTATTCAGTGTGTTCTCAAATATTCTCCAAGTTCAATAAAGTGGCAGTCATTAATTCTTTAAATGATAGAAACTTCTGCAAGGTATTTGAGAAACCAGTACTGTAGAATTTCAAAATTATATCAGTTTCAAGAAAGATAATTTAAAAGCAGCTCAACATTCTTATATACCCAACTACATCACAAGATGATGTACTATCATATTTGATTTTTTCTGACCTAATCATAGTAATGTGTTTGTGTGCTGTATATCTTTAAAGGAGTTTTATAAAAATTAACTGGCACATAATATTCCCTCAAATAGCATGTGACATAAACCTCATGAAAAAATATTTTATTCATATTACCTCAAAGAAAGCACTATTAATTTTAGCAAAAAAAAAAAAGCAGCTAGTTCTTCATTTGGGACTTTATTCTGATTAATCTAAAGAATGTCATGTATTTGCTTTACATCTTGTGGGTTTGAATAACAAGTTTATCAGCAAGCCATCAGCTATTGTATAGGTAGTGTATGTAGGTGCTTCTGTAAACTCAAAGACTCAGAAAGCAGAATTGAATATAAAGAATGTGGGGAGTTGAAGATAGAAGAGGAAAAAAAGATTATAGCTATAGTAGATTTCCACCCCTTTAATAGCTCAGTAAAAAGAGTGAAATGTACAGGTTTGAAGTAGCATTTACTAAAGCATTTTTCTAGTGACCAATGGGTGTGTCTGCAGCTGAGGTATTTTTCTAAGGAGAGTAACTATGTCCTACCATCTCTACAAACTATACTTAGTGGCTTTGAATCATGGAAATATGTTCTACTTGTTTTATGGAAATAGACATATCCTGGCAGTACCTCTGCTTACTCCTATTGTAACTTTTGTGGCAAGATGAAAATGTATTCCTTCTTATTGTGTAATTGAAGAACAACCTGAAATAAAGATGAATCCCATTACATGTAAGCAAAAGAAGAAAACTAATTCTCAAATATAAGATTCAAACCAAATGTCATTATAGTATACATTAAAGAATAGCTCACATACTTTCAGTATGCTTGAATTTCATTTTAGAAAACACTATTTGAAACAAATAAACATGACTTTTTTTAAAGACCTTTTTTGGCTACAATGGAAAATGTAAAGGCAGTGCCTTCTTTGCACATTTTACCAACAGAGATCTGCAGGGCGTCATCCTCATACCAAAGAGGCTCACATGCATACAGGGCAGATACAAACATCTAAGGACCATTGGCAATGGCTAGTAAGGGGAGAGTTCCTGAAAGCAAAGCAGAGTTTCCATGTTTAAAGTACTAACTCCAAAGTAAGCATAGGATCTCCTTGATGGCAGGAGGCTATGGTCATGTATCAACCAAAAGATTTTGGTGAACCTACATAAAACCAAATGCTTTATATTTGTGTCTATGTTCATGAATGTGCTAAAGCTATTTCCAAGCATTAAAGCAGACACGAAACTCTGAAACATTTAAATGAAGTAATTTATCAGAATCAGGAGTGTGATATATTAAAAGAAACAAACAAAAATTCAGACTGGAGAGATGGCTTAGTGATTAAGGCACTTGCCTACAAAGCCAAAGGACTTCAGTTCGATTCCCCAGGACCCACGTAAGCCAGATGCACAAAATGGTGCATGCTTCTGGAGTTCATATGCAATGGCTGGAGGCCCTGGCACAACCATTCTCTCTCTCTCTCCCCCCCTACCTCCCTCTCTCTCTCCCTCCCTCCGCTCATCCCTCCCTCCCTCCCTCTTCTGTCTCTCACCTTCTCAAATAAACAAATTAAAAAAGAAATTTAAGTTAAAAAAAATCTTTTAGGAATGGTTAATCTCCATTGTCAACCTGAATGGATTTAGAATTACCACAGAAACACCCCTATCTATGAGGGTATTACCATAAAGGTTTAACTAAGGATAAAAAACCAACCCTGAATGTGGACAGCAGCATCCCAAGGTCTAATAACCTTGACTGATAAACAAAAGGTGAGCTTAGCAACATTTATCTCTGCTTTGTGACTATAGTTGAAATGTGACTGGCCTGCTACTGATAAAGGAAAGAAAACAGAGTTCCTGCCCAAGAAAAAGCAGAAGCATGTTCTAAGAAATAAGAAAGCCCATCTGGAGATTTAAAAAAAGTGGGGACTTTTCAAGGCTCTGAATAGAGACTCAGCTAGCCATCCCAGGAACCAGGTTTCTATGTAGGAGATCAGGTTTAATCCCTTCAGAAATCCAGGTAAAATGATTATTCTAAAAAGGGGGAACTCTTTTATAGGACCTTCAGGGTGAATTCAAGGAAAAACAAATCTAAGGAACTCCTTTAGGAAGAAAGAGATGAGGGGACGCTAGGTCCTTCTCTGACCTATAGCAAAGTGGAAACTCAAGGGCAACCTCAAGGACAATCTTCCCTTACTTTGGGAGGAGGGTAGCCTGTTACCCTTAAACTGCCTCAGCATCATACCTTCCCCACCATATAGGAAGGTATCCCTTCATAAAATGTTAGCAAAAATAAACCTTCCCTTCCTTAAGTTGCTTCTTGTCAGTTATTTGGCCACAAATGCAAAAGGTAACTAGTATACTAAGAAGAAAGGTCACTGCTATAATAAACCTGCCCATGTAGTTGGTTGGCTTTTGGAACTCATTTGTGGAAGAAATATCAATGTTTTTGGAACTTAGAGTTAGAAAAACTCTAGAAATGTAGCAGATCATAAGTAATGAAGTTTTCAGGACTGGATAGGAAAAGGGACTCCACTGGGAACTGGGCTAGAGGTCATTCATATTACACTCTGTCAAAGAATATGTCTGTACTCTGTCCATCCCCTGCGAACTTGAGTAAGGCTAAATTCAAAAGTAATTGACTAAGCTGACTGATGGAGGAAATTTCAAAACAGGGCATTTAGGCCATGACATGATTTGTTCTCACTGCTTTTATCCAGTTCTACAGTGAGAGAGAGCAGCAAGTAGATCAAAACAATTATTTCTTAAAAGCACTGGTTAACAAAGAAGGGAGGCTAAAGTTGTGAAAAAGGAAGGTATGGAGGATGCAACCCTAATTGCTAAAGAGATGAGCACTAGTAAAGAGACAGCTCATGTGCTACACTGAGACAGTAGAAATAGGCCCAGAAAGCAGTTCCATTCATGAGAGACAATTAAAACCAAATTCATTTGGGGGAAACAAAAAAAACTACAACTCAAAACATTGGGATACTATCTCACTCCAGTCAGAACAGTTACTATCAACAAAGCAGACAACAAATGGTAAGGTGGGTTCAGAAAAAGTGGGACCCTCATCCATTGTGGGTGTAAGCCAATGGGTGTACTATTATAAAACAAGTACAGCAAGTATGGAAGATTCTCAATAATTTAAAAATATAAAATTCCCATACAACCCAGTTATACCCTAAGGTATATTCCCTAAAGACACCACATTCTAATCTATAGATACGTGCACATTCATGTTCATTGCAGCCCTACTGACAATACCTAAAAACTAGAAATGGCCTAGATGCCCAACATCCAAGACACATAAATGGGTAATGAAAGAATGGAACTTTTCCACAATGGGATTCTATTAACAAAATGCAGAAGTAAAACTATGGAATTTGGAAGACAATGGATGATCTAGAAAGAAGTGTATTAACTGATGTGACTCAAACTCAAAGACTAAATCATATCTTTCTGGTACGTGAGTCTTAGCTTGTAATATATGTATGTATGTATGTGACATGTAATCAGAAGGAAGGAAATATAGGGGTAAGGAATTGGGTGAAAAGAAGGAGGTAAGCTACCGCCCAGGAAGACAGTGGGGGGGGGGGGGGGGCACAATTGTGTGAAGTGAGTAGTCTAGACCTGTATCCTGGCTCCTCCCAGCTCCCACATCTGGGTTCCCTGTGAAGGTCGGTATGCAGGTGGCCACAGCAGTATAGAGTAAAAAGGCCATACCTTGTTTCCTGGTTCTTCCCACTTCTCTGGTCCAGGTTCCATGGACCAAAATGTGTGCAGGTGAGCTCTGCACAGAGTGAAGAGACCAGATCCCTATTCCCTGGTTCCTCCCAGTACCCTGGTCATGGTAGGTCCCATTGTGACTTGCTTGGGAAGGCCTGGTTCCTGTATGAGCTGTGGAATCAGGTTTTTTGCTCTGATGTCCTGACAGGCCACTGAGTACCAACATCCCTGTTCACCTGAGTCAGAAGGGACAGGGGCCAAAGTACAAAAATTTGCTTCCACCACAATAGTCTCCCCCAAATGGGTAGAAAACAGTGCAAAAAAGCCAAAGAAAGTCAGAACACTGAGAGATCTCCATCAAGGATGCCTAGTCCTATAATGGAAGCATCCAATGAACTCATACAGAAATCAACAAAAATTCAATTGCAAAATAAAAACAAAACCAATGAGACACTGATCAAAAAATAATCACTGAACTGGAAGCAAACCATCAAAAAACCAACAATCATATAAATGCAACTGAACAGAATCATCTAGAGCTTTCAGCTTCTGAAAGTAGGCTTATCTTGATCAAATAAAACATTAGAACCCTTCAAAGAGAGATGAATAAAGTAAAGTCAAGAAATGGAAGATTTCAACAACCAGTTGATTAAGCTTAATGAAGACTTGATATGATGCAAGAATAAATTCTAGGAGGCATCAAGAAAATCAGAACTCAAACTGAAATCTTCCCTCAAAAAAAGATGGACATGATGCAAAATAAAACAGAAAACAAAAATCAAATATAAAATATTATTTTTTTTTTATATTTGAACCACATTATTGTGACTGAAATCTCATGCATATACATTCCTTGGCCATTCTTTTTTTTTTTTTTTTAGTCATTCAACAAAAGTTTATTTAGTGCTTACTAGATTTTACAAATAGAAAGGTTGAGTTAAACTGATAGCATCAGATACAAATTATTAAAACCTCTCAAGAACCCCTAACAGAAATACTCATGTGGAAGACAGAACTTCTGACCTAGAAAACAAGATGTAACAAATTGATCAAAAGGCCAAAAACTTTATAAGTTCAAAAATAAAGTGAACACAATAGGAGGGAACTGTGGGACACCCAAAAAAGATGAAACATGCAGATCATGGGTATATGAGAAGGAGAGGAAATCTAGTCCAGAGGCATAGAGACCATATTCAACAAAATTACTGAAAAAAAAAAAAAAATCCCAATCTCTCAAAAGAGAGGCCCAACCAGATACAAGAAGCCTAAAGAACACCAAACAGACTGGGCCACAGAAGAAACTCCAAAACACATCATAGTTAAAACTCTTAACCACACACAAAAAAAGACAGTGTATTAAAAGGAGAAAGAAGAGAAACAAATAAAACATATGAAGGCAATCCCATCAGAATTACAGATTAATCTCCTAAACAAACCTATCATACTCATTGAGACTGAAAAGTAATAAAAAAAATAAAAAAAAAACTCCCCAAAAAGAAGAGTCAAGGACCAGATGACTTCTCAGCTGAATTTTATCAAACCTTCACAGAAGAACTCAAACCAATATTTCTCAAACTGTGCCATACAACTGGAGAAGAGGGAAAGCTCCCCAACTCCTTCTATGAAGTTAGCATCACCCTAATTCCAAAACCAGGCAGAGATGCCACAAGAAAAGAAAACTACAGGCCTATTTTCCTGATGAACATAGGCATAAAGATCCTGAACAAAATCCTTGCAAATCAAATCCAAAGGCACATCAAAAGCATTATCCACCTTCATCAAGTAGGATTCATCCCAGGAATGCAGGGGTGCTTCAACATATGGAAATCTGTCATTGTAATACACCATGTAAACAAGGTTAAACACAAAAACCTCGTCATCATTTTGATAGACATAAGAAAGGCCTTTGACAAAATACAACATTACTTCATGAGCAAAACATTGGAGAGACTTGGCATGGTCAGTTCTTATCTTAACATAATAAAGGCTATACACAAAGCTCCTAAAGCCCAAATAATACTTAATGGGGAGAGACTGGAGGAATTCCCATTGAGAACAGGTACAAGACAGGAATGTCCACTCTCACCTCTGCTCTTCAATATAGTCCTGGAAGTTCTAGCTTCAGCAATACGACAGGAGAAAAAAATAAAATACAGGAGAAAGAAATAAAAGGGATACAATTTGGAAAGGAAGAAATTAAGTTAGCTTTATTCGCAGATGACATGATTCTATATGTAAGAGACCCAAAAGACTCCATCCCAAAACTCGTGAAGGTGATTAACCCCTTTTGCAAAGTAGCAGGACACAAAATCAATGCACAAAAATCAGTAGCTTTCTCTTTTTCAGATAGATGCAGATCCTAAGGAGAGAGCCACCCCATCCTACCTCAAAAGGGCCCCAGCTGAACCTAAGGAAAATTGGCAAAACAAGCAAGGGTGATGTTTTCCTGATGAACCAGGTAACAGCACAAGGGGGAAGGAGACCAACATAGAGAAAAATCAACTCCTATCAAATCAGAGAGCCAGAGCCTCAGAGGCCCCCAACACCTCATCACTGAAGCAGACCAAAAATGAAACCAACATGGCTCAGGGAAATTTTGCGAAAGAGGGGCAGAAAGAATGTCAGAGCCACATATTGGGTCATGATGTGCAGAGACACTTATCGTACCAGTAACTGTGGGCTAACTCCACAATGCATGACCCATATACCTCAACAAGGAGAGGCCAACAGGGAGGGGGTAGGTCATGGATGAGCCTTATAATGGTACCAAACTGCCTGTATTTGCTGAATACAAAACTAATAAATAATAATAATAAAATAAAGTAAATCAGTAGCTTTCTATATGCAAATGACAAAGATACAGAGAAAGAAATAAAGGATATGGTCCCATTTTCAATAGCAACAACAACAAAACTAAAATAAAATAAAATACCGTGGAATAATGTAAACCAAGGAAGTGAAATATCTGTACAATGAAAACATAAAACCACTAAAAACAGAAATTGAGGAGGACTTGAGAAAATGGAATGACCTCCCATGCTCCTGGACAGAGTTAACATGGTGAAAATGGCAATCTTACCAAAGGCAATATAAAGATTTAATGAAATTACAATTAAAATCCCAACACTGATCTTCACAGAGAAAAAAAAAATCTCAAAATTCATATGGAAAGGCAGTAGGCCTGCAATATCCTCAGCAAAAGAAATACTTCTGGAGGCATCACCATACCTGATCTAAAGCTATATTATAAAGCCATAGTAATAAAAACAGCAACAAGGAAAGAAAACTATAGGCCTACATCCCCAATGAACTGAGATGCAAAGATCCTGAACAAAATCCTTGCAAACTGAATTAAACAACACCTCAAAAGCATTATCCACCTTGATAAAGTAGGCTTCATCGCAGGGATGCAGGGATGGTTTAACATATGGAAATTAGTCAATGTAATACACCACATAAATAGACCTAACCATGCAAATCACATGATAATCTCAAGTGATGCAGAAAAGGCCTTTGACAAAATACAACACCACTTCATGATTAAAACAATGGAAAGAATCAGCATGAAGCGTTTATATCTCAACACAATAAAGGCTATATATAAACCACCCAAAACCTAAATAATACTTGGTAGAATAAAACTCAAGGAGTTCCCACGGAGAACATGAACAAGACAGGGATGCCCATTCTTACCACTGTTCATCAACACAGTACTAGAATTACTAGCCCAAGCAATAAGACAAGAGAAAGAAATAAAAGGGATTTAAATTGGAAAGGAAGAAGACAAGTTAGCCCTATTTGCAGATGACATGATCCCATATATATGTGACCTGAAATTCTCCAACCCAAAACTTCGAAAGGTGATAAATTCCTTCAGCAAAGTGGCAAGATATAAAATCAATGCACAAAAATCAGTAGAATTCCTATATAAAGGACAAATACACAGAAAAAGAAATCAGTGAGGCTGTCCCATTTTCAACAGAAACAACAACAAATAAATTAAATGCCTTGGAATAAAACTAACCAAGGATGTAAAAGACCTATATAATGAACACATATTTTAAAAAAACATACTCAAGAAAGAAACAGAGGAGGACTTGAGATGATGGAAAGACATCCCATGCCTCTGGATAGGTAAAATTAATATTGTGAAAATGGCAATTCTCCTGAAAGCAATATACAGATTTAATACAATACCAATAAAAATACCAGCATCACTCTTTACAGAGACTGGAAGAATGATTTCAAAATTCATATGGAATGGCAGAAAGCCTCGGCTATCCAAATATATCCTCAGCAAAAAAAACACCTCTGGCAATATCACCATACCCAATCTAAAGCTACATTACAAAGCCATAGTGACAAAAACAGCATGGTACTGGAATTAAAACAGAAACATAGACCAATAGAAGAGAATTGAAGACCCAAACCACAAGTCAAGTAAATACAGATGCTTGATCTTTGACAAAAATGCCAAGAATGTAAACTGGAGAAAAGGTAGCATCTTCAACAAATGATGTTAGAAAAATTGGATGACCATACGTAGAAAAAGGAAGTTGGACCAACTCATTTTGCCACACACAAAAAACAAGTCCAAATGGATTAAAGACTTCAATGTAAGACCTGAAACTCTTTCATTATTGAAAGAAAAAATAGGAAACACTCTCTACAATATAAGACTTGAAAAAGACTTCCTGAACAAAACCCTAGAAGCCCAGGAAATTAAACAAGTACTCCACCAATGGGATCTCATGAAGCTAAAAAGCTTTTGCACAAACAAACACATCATAAGCAGAGCCAATAGATTACCAACTAAATAGGACAAAATCTTCGCCAGCTATACCACTGACAAGAAGCCTAATATCTAGAATCTATAATGAACTCAAAGAATAACCACCCACTGCAAAAATGGGGCAGAGAACTAAATAGGGAGTTCTCAGAGGAAGAATTGCAAATGGCAAACACACACTTAAGAAAATGTTCAACATTCCCTAACGATTAAGGAAATACAAATTAAAACTATGAGATTTCACCTTACCCCAGTAAGGGTAGTAAATATTTTTTTAAAAAATCAAATAAAAAATATTGGCAAAGATGTGGAGAAATAGGAACACTCATTCACAGTTGGTGTGAATGTAAGCTGGAACCACCACTGTGGAAATCAATATGAAGACTCCTGAAAAGAACTAATATAGAGTTATCAACAGACCTCATTATTCCCTTACTGAGCATTTACCCTAAAAGCACCACATCTCACTTCAGAGAAGTTTATTCAACCATGTTTATAGCTGCTCAATTCATAATGGCTAAAAACTGGAATCAACCCAGGTGCTCATCATTGGATGAATGGATAACCAAGATACAGTGTATCTACATGATGGACTTCTACTCAGCAGTAAAAAAAAAAAAAAAATGACACAATGAACTTTGTAGAAAAATGGTCAAACTTGGAACAAATCATTCTACGTGAACTCATAGAATGACAGAAAGACAATTGTTGCATAGTCTCACTCATCTGTACTTCCTAACCTGGATCAGCCTAAGTTGCTGACAAAGCTAAATGGCATCTCGAGGTTTGGACAATAGGCAGGGTAGTGCTTGGTAGAAGGGAAAGGGTGGGGGCAGGGGGGCATAAAATGTAAGTCAAATTGAACTGATACTATAGAATCCTGTATCATGGAAGTTAGACTAAAAGGTGGAACCCTCAAGAGGATCTTAAGGGGAGCACCTGAATAGAAGAGCACTGAAGAGAGTAAGACAAACCCTAACCTTAAAATTTCTCCTGCTCCTCTTTCTTCTTTGTCTTTTTCTTTTTTTCTTTTCCCTTGGTGCTGGCCTGTAATTCCCTGTACCAGGATGTGGTTTACATCTACAATGAGCTGTTGATCAGAGAGACCTATTAGATATCCCAAAACAAACAAGACAGACTTCTGTCAGAGCACTTAATTACCCAGCACAGGTTAATGGTAAGACCCTACTGCTGAAGACACCATACAGTATTGGCATGTACCATAAAGTGACCTGACTGGAATCCAAAAGAGAGCCAGTCCTCAGACAATTAGCCCATCTAGTGCTGGAAGTTGCTACATGAGATACTGGAGGAAAGTGAACAACATCTGTCCCAGCAACTCAATTCTAAGTGACTCAGAAGCAAACAACCTGATGTGATGCTCACACAAGTGCAATATTGGCACGCAGCCATGGCGGGAAACCAAATGCTCTTGGATTGACTAACATATCCAATAAGTGGAAAAGAAACCATATCTGCAACTGGGAAACAGTCAGAATCATATCCAGATAACCATTCGGCTTTCCATTGTCAAGCTCCCACTAATCTTGGGCCATAAGGCAGAGTACACCTTTCAAATTCTTTCTAAATTAATAATGGTTATCCATTTAACTAGTGCTGACTTCACTCTCCATTGGAGAATCTGCTTCTCTTTTTCAGATGAGAGCTGGACCTGAGGACATAAATGACCCAGTGTACTTCATCGCAGGCCCAGGTGAAACCACAAAGGAATTGAGGAAATAAGTAAAAGTCCTGCTTTCTTAGTAAATCTGATATCAGCACAAGGGTAAAGGAGACAAACACTGAGGACAATTAACCCCTACCAAACCAAAGACCTGGAGACTCCTAAGTACCTATCACTGAAATAGACTTAAAAATGCACCCAACATGGCTCAGGAGATTTTGTGAAAGAGGATGTGGAATGATTGTTAGAGCCACCAGTTGGGACATTTTCACAGAGACATTGCCTCTCCCCCATAACTGACTGCTGCCTCCATAATGTATGACCCACAAACCCCATGGGATTGACCCATGCATCCCCAACAAGGAAGACCTCTTCAGAAAAGGGGTAGGAAGGAAGAAAAGGATGGTATCAGCATGTGTTATTTACATACTAAGGATATCGATATCTAATACAATGAAAAGGGAGGGAAGGAGGAGAACAGGAATCACCACAAATTGCATTTGAAAATGACATGGATAGCACTCTGGACTCTGAAAATGCCATAAATAAATAATAAAAAACTAAGAATTAGGGTCTGGAAAGATGGATTAGCAGTTAAGGCACTTCCCTGTGAAGCCTAAGGACCCAGGTTTGATTACCCAGTACCCATGTAAGCAAGATGCAGAAGGTAGCACATATGTTTGGAGGTCCCTGTGTGCCCATTTATTTCTAACTGTCTCTTTCTTTCTCTTTCTCTAATAAATAAATAAATAAATAAATATTTAAAAGATAGAATTAGAGATTTTTAACCATCTGACCCCCACAATGCTACTCTCACAACTTATAACCAACAACTCCATGGTGAATACCAGTAATCACACTAAGGACTGTCCTCAATGGATTGGCAGCAGGAAGGAGGGAAATGAAAGTACCAACACATGATATATCTATCCACACAAAGTTTCTATGTAATAAAAAAAATACAAAACAAAAAAAAAGAATTTTCTGGGCATGGTGGCACACACCTTTAATCCCAGCACTAGGGAGGCAGAGCTAGAAGGATCACCATGAGTTCAAAGCCACCCTGAGACTACATAGTGAGTACCAGGTCAGCCAGGGCTAGAGCAAGACCTTACCTTGAAAAACAAAAACAAAAGAAACAAACAAAAAAAAAAAAAGAAAGAAAAAAAAAAGAAAAAGAAAAAGAATTAGAGGATTTTAGGTGCTGAGCTCAGTTGATATAGTGCTTTGCCAAACAAGCATGAGCATCTGAGTTCAATTCCTCATACCCACATAAAAGCCTGTCACAAGTGTGTGCACCTGTAGTCACAATACTGCAGAGGCAATGACAGGAAGATTTCTGAGAATTGCTGGCTAATAAATCTAGATGCATTGGTGACCCCAAGATTCACTGAGATACCCTGCCTCAAAAAGTAAGTGGAGACATACTTGGGCTGCAAGGCCACTGAGAAATCCTGCTGGAACTGAGCTGATAACCTCCTCCATGTAGACCAGCTGACGGAAAGCTGGAAGAAACCATTCTGCATGCAGTTCAATGGGCACTGACACTACTTACACAAGACCATCATAACAGGAGGAAAAGATCATGACATCAATATAAAAGAGAAACCAATTGAGAGGAGGAGGGGATAGGATGGAGAATGGGGTTTCAAAGTGTAAAGTGGGGAGGGGAGGGAATTACCATGGTATATTGTTTATAGTCTTGAAAGTTGTTAATAAAAAAATAATTTAAAAAAAAAAAGGAAGTGGAGAGTGAATGAGAAAGACATCCCATTTCTAACTCTGGCCCACATATACAAACATGTGCAAAGACACACACACAAGCACACAGAGAAAAATAAAGTTAGGGGACTTATACAGTTGGGCTAAGTGCTTTTTGAAAAGAAAATCAGACATTCAAGCCTGGGTGGAATATTTTGTGATGTGTTTGGGTGTCAAATGGACACAGACTGGGGTTTTGATGGTTATTTTTCATTGTCAGTTTGATTGGATTTGGAATCACCATGCAAATACATCTCTGGTTGTATCTATAATGATGTGTCAAGAAAGGTTTAACTAAGGAGGACAGAGCCACCCCGAAAATAGGTGGTACCATCCCATGAGCTGGGGTCTCAGGCTGAATAAAGAAGCAGAATGGAAACTGAGCAACAATTTACATCTCTCTTTGCTTTCTGCCTGCAAATCCAATGGGCCCACACCCCTCACACCCTTGCCACCAAGTCTTCCCTGCAACAAGAGACTATGTCCTTTCTTAAACTGCAAACCACAGGAACACTTCCTTCCCAGAGTTGTATCTTGACAGGTGTTTGGCCATAGGGATTTAAAAAAAACAGTAAGTAACACAATTATATTGTAAAACAAAAACTGCGAAAAACTCTATGGTTTGTCTGACATGCAGAATATTAGATAACATTAAGAAAAGTGTACATGGCTACTCCTTGCTCCCTAAAAGAATATAGATAAATTTATAACAACGTTTAGGTTTTTCTGTTTAAATAAGTAAGCTTCTTTTAAAGATAACTCATTTCTTCTACTTCCTAAAAGGTAGACCAAATGGCTGAACCTTCACTAGACCCTTACAGGAAACACCTGAACCACAAGACACTGGAGAGGATAGGATCAAGACTGACCTAAATCTTCTACATCTTCCCTCCCTCCCTCTCCCCCTCTCCCCCATCTCTCTCCTCTCAAACTCTTGTATATTAGTTATGTTTTTCCTCATTTTCTTAGTGGGTACTGACCTGTAACCCCCACTACCAGCTTGGGGCTATCATCCACAATGAGCTTTTGATCAGAGGAACCTACAAGGTTTCCCAAAACATTGACAGACTTCTGTCAGAGTACTTGATGACCCACCAAAGGTCAGTGGTAAGACCCTGTTGCTGAAGACTCCATACGCAGCTGACACATAAAATCGAACAGCATGGCTGAAAGCCAGGAGAGAGTCAGTCCCCAGACAGTCAGCGTGTCTAGTGCCTGAAGGTGTTACATGGGCGACTGGGGGAAATGACCAATATCTGTCCAAGCAACTCATGGTCTAACCTAATTGGCAACAAATAACCTGATGTGATGCCCACACAAGTGCAATAGTGGCACACAGCCAAGGTGGGCAACCAACTGCTCTTGATGTGGCTAACTGATCTCCTCAGGCATATGAGACCCATAGCTGGAGCTATGGAAAACAAGTCAGAACCATACCCAAACATAAGCCCACTCTCCAATATCAAGCTACCATCAATCATGGGGTACAAGAGGAGGGCCTACACCTATCAAACTCTCTATCAAAAAAGTAATCGTTATCTCAATTTCCCGGGTGCTAACTTACTCTCTGTTGGAGAATCTGCTTCTCTTTTTCAGATAGATACAGATCCTAAGGAGAGAGCTGCCCCAATATACCTCAAAAGGGGCCCAACTGAAACTAAGGAAAATAGGCCAAACAAACAAGGGTGCTGTTTTCCTGATGAAACAGATAACAGCACAAGGGGGAAGGAGACCAACACAGAGAAAAATCAACTCCTACCAAATCAGAGAGCCAGAGCCTCAGAGGCCCCCAACACCTCAGCACTGAAGCAGACCAAAAATGAACCCAACATGGCTCGGGGAAATTTTGCGGAAGAAGGGGTGGAAAGAATGTCAGAGTCACATGTTGGGTCATGATATGCAGAGACATTTATCGTACCAATAACTGTGGGCTAACTCCACAATGCGCGGCCCATTTACATCAACAAGGAGGGTCCATTGGGAGGGGGTAGAATCATGGATGAGCCTAAACAATGGTACCAAACTGCCTGTATTTGCTGAAAAGAAAACTAATAAATTAACTGTTAAAAAAAAGAAAAAAAAAAGGTGTGGTTTTTTTTTTTTTTTTTGTTATTCTACCTGCATTTATTTTAAGCTTGACCCAATTTCTTTATTCCCTGAGCCATGATCATTTTAAAGATGAACTACATTTTTGTCTATCTCCTTTGGCAATGATAATGCCAGTGGCAGTTGAAAAAAAATTTTTAGAGTATACATTTAAGAAATTTGTAATGTCATTTATTTACTGAAAAATATATGCTACATTACATTGCATTCACTCTGTTCAAAAAACAACATCACATTTGAAACTCATAATCAGCACTTAAATACTAATGTTAATTAATATGCTGATAATATTCAAATAATTTTCCAAATACTCAGTATTAATTTTAAGTCAAAAGAATTGATATATTAATATGTTCCACATATTCTATATATAAGTACAGTTTCAGTAATGATAGTTTCAACAGTTTTAATTCTACACAAATAAAATATTGATTCCACAAGCTAACCTATACATACTTCCTGAGGTCTTAAAACTTCAATCAATTACTGAAAACATATTGTCTATTTGTGTATAAAATATGTTAAAACTTGAGTTTGAAAGAGTAAAATAAGTGAACTTAAATTTGGGGCAAGAAAATTTGAGTAGGCTGGCCCAAAAGGCCATCAGAGTGCTACCTGGCATTTTCTTTCTGACAGTTTTTCTTGCTTCCCTGCTAAATACCTCCACCCACTGACTCACCTAGGTTCTATTTAAAAGGCAACCAATAAACTAGAAGAGTAAAATGAGGCAGCACTGGCAAAACAGTCAGTGTTACCTTCCAGCCCACTCACTTATTTTAATGTGATTCATCAGGGAAACCCCAGTTGTTAAAATATACCTGAAATTTCATTAGGCAGCAACAAGAACAACAACAAAAAAAAAGGCCCAAGATTCCTGCATGTGTATTTCAAAGTGTCACAAATTATTTGCCCAACCAAAGCCTACTAAGGTTGAGTAAGAATTAATAATCTCTTGTTTAAAAAAAAAAAATCTATAAAAGGCTAGCTGGATGGCTTAGCAGCTAAGATATTTGCCTGCAAATCCAGAGGACCCAGGTTTGATTCCACAAGACCCACATTAGCCAGACACATAAGGGGTGCATACATCTGGAGTTCATATGCAGTGGCTGGAGGCCCTGGAGCGCCCATTCTCTCTCTCTCTTTTTCCCTCTTTCTCTGTCAAATAAATAAAAATATTGTTTTTAAAAAATCCATAAAGTAGCATAATGTATTTAATCATCATATGAGAAAATAGGCAGAGATTAGCAAATTCTACTAAAAAGTTGTTTTTGTAAAACTGAAGCAAATCCATCTGAACCCCTAACACTGCAACATAATCTCTAAAGACTGAAATATAATATGGTATCAGTTACAGAATAATCATCTTTCAAACTGAAGGCCATAAACAAAAAAAGTTTGGCTAAGAGTAAGAAATGAATCTATTTCCTGAGTGTTACTTTCAATTGCAGATAATGAGTAATGGAAACTGAACATCATGGCATCACTTGGTTATGGTACATAAAAATTAGCAACTTACATACTTGATTATCTTTTTGATATTTTTGTTTATCTGCAAGGTCAGACAGAGAAAGGGAGAGAGAGAGAGAAACCAAGAATGAGAATGTGTGCCAGGGTCTCTTGCTGCTGAAAATAAACTCCAGCGGCATACACCCCTTTGTAGATAGTGGGCAACTGAGGCCTGGCCAACAAGTGCTTTTAACTGCTAAGCTCTCTCCTCAGAACCATACTTTGCTACTGTACATAGTTAAATAGAATCAAAATTTTAGGTAGAATCTAAAAGATAGAGCCATCTAATATTTTATACCCCACTTTGCTATGGACTTCTTATTTCTTCAACTTTGAATTTTATTTCATGACAAAGAACTAATGTCTTATATATAAACCAAATTTGGTAGGAAGTCTTATTTGCCATACAGTTGGTGAGATAACTTAGTTATTTTTAATGTATTTTTCCAATTATGAGCTGCAAACATCTCTTAAATACATGTTTTTTGCAAAGTTACAATTATATATATATATATATATATATATATATATGAATGACTGTTTAATTCCATCTGACAAATATGCTCATATTTTCTTGATATGAGACTTTTAACTCTAGTGAAAAACATCAGTCCTGTGCTGAGAATATAGCTCAGTCAGTGGATACTGTGCCTTGCAAGCATGAAGAACTGAAATAAGTATCTAGAATCCAAATAAAAATGTCAGGTGTAATGGTGTATGCTTATAAACCCAGTGCGAGGTAGGTAGACAGGAGGATGCCTGCAGCTCACTGACTAGCCAGTCTCACCTAAAAGGCTACTGAAAGACTTTCTCAAAACTTAGCTGGATAGAGTTTCTGGAGATGACACCCAAGTTTATCCTCTGTCCTACATACATAGCTATACACTTGCATGCATTCACACACATGCACATACGCACGCAACTATACTCACTTGCATCTGCACACATATGAACATACACAAAATCAGTCTTGTATTCTATCACTTAAAATAAAGTCTTAAATACAATACTCAAGTTTCACATACAAATTCAGCACTTGTCCTATAGTTTAATTCAGTTATTTTAACATATACATAATTTCCACAAATAATTGTATGTGTGTATATGAAAATTTTATTTATGTTTTTGTAAAGTTATATTCTACATTACATAGCAGAATATAACCATATGACTGTCATGAGTTTAGTGATTTAATTTCACTGATAAAGTAATACTGTTCTTTCAATTTTTCACTACTGTTACACTCATGATTAATTTCAAACTATAAAATTAGCAATGAATTAATTCTATTGAATACTAAAATATTTAAAATTTACTGCATTTTCAAATGGAATAATATACTTATGAATCAACATAAGTATTTATACCAGAAAATGATCATCACTCAAACTACTACATTCCTCTGCTAACTACCACACTGTCTTGTCCCACCACACCATTGTCCATAAGCCATAAATAATCCTTCCAAATTAGAAAATTAATAATGAAGTCATATGCTCAAAAACCTTCAATATCTCTATCAACTAAAGTAAAGGTCCCAGTCCCTTGTACAAGGCAGTTAAGACTCCATTTCACTACAATTGCACGAGACTTTCTCCAACTTGGTTCCTTCTCCCTCAACATCCCCAGACTGCACCATAGCATAGCAAGTGTACACACATACACACACCTGCTTTACCCTCCTATGGCTTCACATCATTATCTCTCTTAAGTTAACCTTCTCTATCTTTCTTGGCAATGAACTTTTGCAAAAATTTCTGCTCATAAATCAATATTTCTATAACAGTTCTTCCTGAACTACTTTTAAATAGGATTTTCACTCTAAGACTATGCTTCTCTTTGGGACTATGAAACTCCAGAGGATAGAGACCATGCCATTATTTTCCTGAGAGCTATCATAGGATGGAACAAAAAGTAAACGTTATTATTATCTAGTAGGGCTAAACTATAAATCAGAACCAAACAGAAAGTAGATTACTTCTGTCTTTAAAGTAGCATGGCTATTACTTACAGATTCTGAGCACACAGGTATTAGTTAGCCCTGTACTGGGTGATAATAATTTCCCATTATTCTTGTGCAGTAAGTAAACTTGGACATATTTTTATATGTTCTCTTTTCAAAAAAAATTATTATTGTTCAAAGAAATTAAAACTTATGGAAATGATAAAATTATTGTAGACAGACATATTTTAATCTACTGATACATTAGACTCATTATAGCAGAAGTAAAATAAAACAAATAGGAGACATAGTATAATCAACTGAATTCTAGTAATGCAAGTCTCATGTCCTAAGAGAGTATCCTTGAGATCTATGAATTTTAAAAATCACCTGTAATTTTTATTGTTTCATTTATTATTATCCGACTTTAAATCTAGAAGTAAACATAGAATAAGAAGCCAATTCCCTAACTATCAATCTCAAGATCCCATTCCACATTAGTAATTAGGTTTTTATTTAACAAGGGAAAAACAAGCATTTTTAAATACTTTGTGCCAACAATTATTCATTTGATAAATGTTTAACAAGATGAATAATGCATTTATTCTTTCAAGATGTTGCTTCTCCAATGACTTCCACCTCTTTGAAATGAACTGCAATCAGCTAACTCAATGAGAGAAAATTGGGCAATCCAGCCCATTTGAATATGGGTATGCAAGTAAAGAAGTCAAGGTGATTGACAGACTCACAGGTGCAAAATATGCTGACATCTTAACTGGGCAGTGTCCCAAGCCTTTAATCCTAGCACTCAGGAGGCGGACTTAGGAGGATCACTATGTTTTGAGGCCAGCCTGGAGCTACAGAGTGAGCTCTAAGTCAGCCTGGCCAAGAATGAAATGCTATCATGGGGAAAAAAAAAAAAAAAAGAAAATGCTGACACCTCAGTATAACTATGGTTCTTTGACAAAAGGAAGGATACTGGTATTACAAAGTTTAATAGTAGGAACTTAAGCCTAGATGTTGGGAATTAATATTCATAATGTGTCTCATTATACCACATTACAAACAGACAATATAACATAAAGACACCTCAGTTTTCTAGATAGTGGAGTTTAAGATTAGATATAAATATCTAATAGTGACTAACATATAAACATTACATACAATTCATGTTGTCAATGCTGGAATAAAAATGTCACCATAAATAAATACAACTACCATATAGGCTATTTAATAATACCTCCCAACAGTTTGTTAGTCTAAAATACCAGAAATGCATGTCCCATAAAACTAAATATCATACATCTAGGGTAGTAATAACCAAAAATTTGCTCTGGTATCCTTTTGCTGTCCTACAACTCTGAAGAACTATTGATCCTCTCAAGTCACAACTCCTATCTTTTGCCTGCCAGCTCTACAAAAACATCTTCTGTGCAAAATAGCATGTCTTATGAACTAGTACTAGAAAAAAATAAGAATATTCAATATTCAATTCATATACTAAGAAAGCTGTGAAGTACTCCAAAGTAGGTAAGAGGATAACCATGCGGCTTTCACCAATGTAGCAAATAATTATTTGTGTCACTATCAAAGTGCAGATCCCCTTGAGAATCCATAGTACTTCTTTGTACTTACCCCCACATGCAGAATACAAATATGGGCCATATTCGCCTTGGCCCAAAAAGGCTCAAAGTGAACCTTGACAATGTCATTATAGTTTATCCAAGAGCTGCATTATTAAAAAATAGTATTTCTTTTTTAAAATTTTTCTTGTTTATTTTTATTTATTTATTTGAGAGCGACAGAGAGGAGGAGGCAGCGAAGGAGAGAGAGAGAGAATAGGCACGCCAGGGCTTTCAGCCACTGCACATGCACTCCAGACGCATGTACCCCCTTGCACATCTGACTAACATGGGTCCTGGGGAATCAAGCTTCAAACTAGGGTCCTTAGGCTTGATAGGCAAGCGATTAACCGCTAAGCCTTCTTTCCAGCCCCCTCCCCAAAAAACCTTCTTAATACTAACTACTTTTAATGCTTGCAGATAGAGCATAATGCACAGATTGTATCATAATATAAATATAACAAATGACACCTAACTATATTGTAGAGGTCACAGCTCAGTCCAATAGAAAGTTTGGTTAACAATCATGCTGAGGGGTTTGAAAATTATGTCTCATGCCATGGGAAATAGTCTAGTTTGAAACCCAAAGTCAACTCTATGATGAAAAAGTACTCAATTGTTCTAATCAGTAGACTGACTTTTCTTTTAATTGGAAAGAATCTCTACCTTCCCACCATACATTGGTTTCTATATCAAACTTTGCCTCAGTTTGTAGATGACAATTAAAAACGCATATGCCAAATGAATTTAGCTAGCAAAAAAAAAACTGGCAATACTCAATCTCAGTCAAAATCTTTTAAAATCATAATCCATATTAACTCATTAAAAGGTTACTGAGAAGGACTGGAGAGATGGCTTAATGGTTAAGGCACATGCTCCAAAGCCTAAGGAACCAGGTTCAATTCTCCATGTCCCACATAAGCAAGATGCTCATAGTGGCACATGCGTCTGGAGTTCATTTTCAGTGGCTAGAAGTCCTGGTGTGCTCATTCTTCCTCCCTCTCTCTGTCCGTCCCCACCACCATTTATGTGTGTGTCATAAATAAATACAAATAAAATAAAATTTAAAAACAATGAAAAAACACGTTACTAAGAAATGCCTCTCACTGAGTGGGAGGTACATCACACTTTCAGTTAATTTTGAAGCAGAAATAGCATAGTGAGTCTGATACGAAAACGTTCTCAATATCCTATCGGAAGAACAGCAACCCAACCAAACATGGGTAGTATCCTCTTAGAGTTTGAAATACATGTCAACAAGTAATAAGTTTTGGATTCCTTAACTTTCAATATAAAATAAAATGGAGATGGGAGAGATGGTTCAGCAGTTAAAGCACTTACCTAAAAAGCCAATGGACCCAGGTTTGATTTCCCAGTATTCATGTAAAGCCAGATGCACAAGATAGAATATGCATCTGGAGTTTGTTTGCAGTGGCTAGGAGCCCTGGCATTCACCTTCTCTCTATTTGCACATGTCTCTCTCCCCCTCTCTCTCTCCCCTCCCCCCCACATAAGTAAATAAATAAAATATTAGAATAAAATAGATATAATCTCACCATCTACTTGATTTATAGGTGAGGAAAAATCCTAAAGAAATTCAGGACTGAAACTACAACATAGAAAAGTATATGCAAATACTAACTATGTATAATTTTTAGGTCTACTTTTCTCCAAAGATTATGCAAAACAAAAAGCAGAGACTTTTCTGTGTTTGCTCTGAATATAAGTTCCAGTAGTTAAAAGTCACCTGATTGAAGCCGGGCATGGTGGCGTATGCCTTTAATCCTAGCACTTGGGAGGCAGGGGTAGGAGGATCACCAAGAGTTCAAGGCCACCCTGAGACTACCTAGTGAATTCCAGGTCAGCCTGGGCTACAGGTGAGACCATACCTCAAAAAAAAAAGAAGTCACCTGATTGGAACAACCACAAGGACATGTGTCTGTTCAGTGGACTTGTCTGTCACCACTATTTTCTTTATCAAATGCTTTTTTCAGTGACACATTCCAGTAACATAAATACTTTGTTTAGAAAATCAGAGAAATTAAAGCATACAGTATTACCTGCAAACAACTAAGTTTACATCTTCATCATCCCTTCAGAAAAAAATTTCATATTTTTCAAACTTTATGTTCAAAAAAGGAAGGTTACTTAAGGGTCTAATTTCCTTTAGTACTTTTATCTAGCATATCTGGAACTATAAGACCCCTACCAGGTTAATTTGCATTCACAATCAACAAACAGCCAGAATCATTTCAGAGAATTTGTAATTTAAACTCCTAAAACTATTTGCATAATATTCTGTATTTTCAACAATAGTTGCTCAGTTGATCTTAGTAGAACTGAAGTATTCTCTTACTTTCTTATCATTCCTGTGTTCAGTCAGTGCTATAATGATTTTCTTTTCCTTCTGAACTATACTTATAAGTATTAAAGTTTAAATATCAAATAAATTCAATATTTTTCACAATATATGCTTGCCAAAGTACATTATGTCACCTCTCACCGAAGTATTTTTTTTTTATATTACAAGGAGACAGCAAGTGATGGCAAAATGTCAGTCACCTGCAAAGAGAATGTAAACAGTGAATTTAAAAATGTAGAGAGAAGGATGCTACCTACACTACTAATGCATAATATTAGCTTAACTTTGAAGTAACAAATGTTCCATTATAACTACAGTCCTTGGAAAGCGAGTATCCTTTGATTCAGTAAAACCACTTCTAAAGAGAAACCCATAAAGTTATCTGACAGTTAATTACTAATAGCAACTTGACTGGACAAGGAATTAACTAGAGAGCACACCCCTTGGGCAAGTCACTGAGGGTATTTCCATGAAGGAGTAACTGAGTAGGAAAGACCTTGCTCAGATTGGACAGAAGTTCCACTGGCAGCCTATACGTATGGAGGTTTCAGGAATAAAAGTGTCCCTTATTGCATGGATGACACTGCTACTTGGTATGGAGTTTTCTACCTTGGTGTTGCACTCTTTGTAGAGATCAGAACCCAGCTTCTTTGGCTTTTGAACTCAGACTGAACAGCAGCAGCTCTACAGGAATCCTCCAGGCTTTTGATTGGGAGAGCTGAAGCATCCATCCTCCTAGACTGAGCAGCTGGGTTTTCAAACTCTCAAGATTCTACACTATCATTGTTGGATGATCCAACCTGTATTATGTAAGCCAATCTAACAAGCTCCTTTTATGTCCCCTTACAATACAGTCTATTGGTTCTGTTCCTCTAGAGAACCCTAACACAGTTATGGAGAATATTTACTGAACTACTTCACCAAACTCAAAACAATCAAAATATTCATAAATAGAGATTTCATGATCCAATAATTAGTGGTAAAAATCATGATGAAGTTTATTAACATAGGATTTTTTTTATTATTTTATTTTGAGAGAGAGAGAGAGAAATGGTGTTCCAGTGTCTCAGCCACTGCAATCAAACTCCAAATACTTGTGCCACCTAGTACACATGTATGACCTTGTACCTGCATCACCTATGTGCATCTGTCTTACATGGGATCTGGACAGAGATTGAACTTGGGTCCTTAGGTTTCGCAGGTAAGCACCTTAACTGCTGAGCCATCTCTCCAGCATTAGAATTGGAATTATTTACATTATTGGCTGACTGCATGACGTGTGTGTGTGTATGATGAAATAAATATACCTATGAAAGAGACCAGAGCAAGAGTACAAACAAGAGGAGACATAAATAAGTATCTATGGTAGACATACAAGTACTTTTTAACCCATGTTTAGATTTCATTTTATTCTTAAAGTTGTCTTCATTGAATATGTTTCCATTTCTGCAGTGGGCTGGAGAGATGGCCCACTGGACAAATCACTTGTGTGCCACATTAGCTTGAGTATCTGAGTCTGGATACCCAGAACTTACATACAAAGCCAGATGTTATAGCAGAAATATCTGTAATCCAAATGTGCCTACTCGGTGAGAAGGAAGGCAGAGACAAGAGAATTGCACAGAGTTTGCAGACTAGCTAGCCCGGAGGAAAAAAAAAAAAAAAAAAAAAATGAAACTCTGCCTCAAAGAAGGTAGAAGGCTAGAACTGACACCGAAAATTGTCCTCTAACATCCAAATGCATGCCATGGGACATGTGCAGCTACTCTCACACACATGAACATACATACAAAATGTAACTCAGTTCCTAGAGCTAATTTCAATGCAATCATTTCATCACACTTTCTTTAAAAAACCATTAATTCTGAAAAAAATACATATGTACTAATAAAAATGTGAACTATGTTAATTATACAATTAGAGGTAAACCTATTTCAAATATTTTAAGGAACCTAAATAATATACTTAACATTATGGTACCTTCCATATTAGAAACTAAGCATGAATTTGATTAAGAAAAGAGTCCTGATTTCAGGAAAGTGCCATGTGTCATTTTTTAAACTTTATTGCCATTTTGGTAACATTCTGTCCCAGAACAGATCACCTCTACCATTAGTACTCTGACCTTCTAGAAAACTGACAGATAAAGTTTATAGCAAGAAAAAAATGAGTTTTTATACGTTTCCAAAAGGGAATTCTTATGATAATAAAAGCCATATAATAATATTGATTTGATAACCAACTTTTTTATAGCCAAATTATAGCTTTAAGATTACTAGAAAAATATCCAAGCAGATTTGTCATAGGACACAATTTTAAAAGAGAGGAAGACACAGGCTGAACTTCTGACATCCCAGAATTCTTTTAAAACTCTAGGTACACATATGAGTTTTTTATTTAATAATAATAATAAAAAAAGGGTTATCTTTAAAGTGTTTGAGATGCCAAGACTGACCTTTTACATTGGGTCTTCCTCCTGATATATCTATCAAAATTCAAGTGAGCTATATAGCTCATGCCTTTGAGAACAGATCATTTTTATGACACTTTCTAGGTTCCTTCTATCCTATAGGAAAATGCACAATTTAGGGACACAGGAATTACTATTATTATTTTGTAAAACCATATTCAAGAATCAATAGAATACTCAAAATATTATATTCTCATAAATGAAAATGAGTTGCTTACTGAAATGAGTCTTCCATTTCATTGCCTTAAAAATTAAGCTGGCATGGATAATAAAAATATTTCTGACTGAAGATGCTTAGCATTCTAATATTTAAAAATATTAATCCATGATTATATTTCATGGGCATAGTAAACAGAAACTAGAATTTGCTTTTATTTTTTTGAGAGCAATATTAATGATTTGAGATTACAAAACATGTAACATCATGGCTTATAACAACCTATAAGCAAACCTACCCATGAATATTTTCTATCTTTTTCAATTGAACTTTACCAGTCATCCATGCTGGTGTTTACTGTGTATACTATCTGTCTGTCCGTTATTATCCCATGTATTTGGGGATAAGTTAAGACAATAACACACATGGCTCTCTTATTATAAACAATTTAATATTATTGGAGTAAAAAAGAGAATCATCAAATAAATAAGTCATATGGGAGTACCTATAAAGAAATAACACAAGGTACTAGAAGATAGTGTCTATTAAAAGGTGAGGCAGAGCACGTATTTTCTACAGGACTATTACAAAACATTACTGAGGATAATATCTAAGCAGAAACCAGAAGAATACAGGGAGGGGCTCTGTTAATGTAGCACTGAAGTCATCCAAGCAGCAGGCATGGCAGCCCTACGATGAAATACATGACGTGTGAACAGAGTAAGAATGTCTACGTGACTACAAAACAAATAAATGCTTTACTTATCAAGTATTTACTGAATGATTTCATTCTAAAAATCATTCTACATGTTTTGTGATATTAAGATGATCCAAAGACAGTCTCATCTCCTCAGTCTCAGGCCTGGATATAATTACAATACAGGGTTATAAATGTCATAAGGCATTTGAGCTAGGTCGCAAAGAAGGAACAATAAGTTTTTCAAGAAGATGAACCAAGAGCCCAGAAATTAAGAGTTGAGGAAATGTGACAGATACTCTTGGTTCACACAAGAGACTCTTCTCCTTTCGCTTTCTTATAAAATTCAGATACTACTTGATCTCTCAGGAACAGGAAAGAAAAACCCATTCTGATTTGTCCAACTGCCAGAAGTGGAACAGAAGTGTCACAAATGGAAAGCACCTTCAGTTGGGAGCCAGGATACTGATTCACATTTCTGAGCACGTCAACAGACCACATGGCATTTAGTTTACTCATGCGGTCCTCTCTTTCAGGTCCTTCTGTTCCCCAGCTTCCTCCATTATATTCAACACATCAGTATTTTTAGTGATCTCCCTGCTGGCAACTACATTTAATCTCTCTTACATCCTTCTGAAACTTAAAAATACCTTAATATCAGTCTTAAGAACTTCTCTATGGAAGAAGGGGAAAAAAAAAATAAGACACTTGATTGGGTATAGTGACATAAGCCTGTAATCCCACCACCCTACAGGCTGAGGCATGATGATCTCCAGTTTGAGGCTAGCTTGGGAGTACACTAAAAGACAACATTTCAGAAATAAGGGAGAGGAGATTCTTATAATTTGGTACCATCCTAGCTTCCAAAAGACTGACCAAATCGCCAAACACAGTAGATGACTCATTGTTTTTCCCCCCTCCAGCAGTCCATGTACATTCTACCTGCAAGCACTGCTCCTGCAGGCTTTCTTCCTGAAACTTTTGTCTTCACCATCTGTCAAACTATAGAATTAGCTCAGGACACAAAGTGAATTTCATCACAACCATAAAAACCTGTCAATTTCTAACCCTTATTCAGCCATTCAGAATCACCTATTCCTTCCTCTAGTATCCAAAATATGTCTCTTATCCTAACTAGAAGTTACCAAAATTCTTCTAATGACTATAGTTGTACAAATAGTACATCCCCACCTTGATTTCAATTCCTTGGTAGAAAAGTTTGTATACAATCCATGTTTGCATCTATTTATAACTCAGCAAACTATTTTTTATTACAGCATATGACATAAGTATTCTGAATACTTATCATTAAGGTACATTAATTCCTCACCTTAGGGCTGAAGAAATGGCTTAGTGGTTAAGGCACTTGCCTCTGAAGCCTAAGGACCTAGGTTTGATTCCCCAGGACCCACATAGGCCAGATGCACAAGGTGACACATGCATCTGGAGTTTGTTTGCAATGATCGGAGGTCATTCTCTCTCTCTTTCCCTCCCTCCCTCCATCCTTCTTCCTCTGTCTCTCCCTCTCTAAACATAAAACAGTGTTGAAGTATGAGTGTTCAATGGACAACATAAAATAAAAATAAAGACAAATTCAGAAATGTAAAGTAAAAGCCACTTCCACTTACATTAGTAAGCATTATCAGGCAATACTAAAACAACTCATATATCAAATGCTTGCTAAGTGTCTATGAGATATTTACTGATTACTGAAATAGAAGGGTAAAAATAGTGAGAGGACTGAAATTTTATGCAATAATCTTAAGTGCAAAGTGCTAGCCTATAAATTATTACTTCTAAAAGTATGATCAAAATATCAGTTTACAGGCCAAATAAATATAGGCTATTAAAACCGAATTTGAAGTTCAAATCTAGGAAACTATCTTGCCAAAATTTTGACTATCTAGGAATCCTTCTAGGACTGTTTTTGCACATGAAAAAGGCTCTGTATTTTCAATAACTATGAACTGCTCAGAGAGAAAATTTGAGTTTTTGATACTTGAATAAATTTATTACTTTGAGATGCACAGGTAATTTTAGTAATTAAGGTACCTACAACCCTGCCATCATGAACAAAAAGGGAGGAATTTACTGAAATGTGTTATAAGAGGATACATTGTGGGAGATAATGCATAGTTGTTCACATTGTTCTTTGAGGTAAAAATACAGAAAAATAATAGAAATGCAATGAAGAAAATTTCAGTTAAGCACTGGAAGAATTATAAGAAACTAATTAACAATACCAAATTATACTTAGCAATTTTGGCCACTTGAACACAGGGTACAGCAAAACAAGCATTTATAAAAATGACTTGAGATTTCTTTTTTACATGAAAAATTTGACTGCACATAATCACTTGTGTGGAAAAATATGAAGCTAGATTTCCAGGTAAAATGTCTGCATAGGAGTCACAATAAATCAGCCGAGGGAGAGATTTAAGCCAAAACACAGCAAAATACACTTTTCTTCTTGAAACTGAAGGTGTATAGGTTTTTATAAGCCACAGCAGAGAGGCAGGAGAGACCAAGATCTACCAGAAAGGAGGAAACAGGCCAGAATCCTGCAGAGGCAGTTGCAGCCATGCAAGATCTGCATCCACCTGGCCCAGCACCCAGCTGCAGAAGCAAAAACCAAACAGGAGCATTTTCCAACCTCATCAAACCCGAAGGAAAGGCAAAGTTGCTGCTAAAGGGGATAAAGGTGGGCCCAGCTGAGCAGGTCCAGTACAACTCCAGGCTTCCTGCACTCCCATCCCCCAATCAACAGAAAGGCAAAACTCTGGAGAATGTATACAGCCCCAGGTGGAAGGGCAACCAGCAAAACAGATCAGAGCACTAGCACAACTAATCAGAGCATCAGCTCCACAGTATAACATGGAGGGATAAAGGTTTGCATTCAGCAATGGTGAGACTGGAAGCCACCCCAAAAGATAACATGGCTGAACAACAAAACAGCAGGTACACAGGCCTGCAATTAAGTACTAATCTCTTTTTCCATGACAGAGCAGGTCATGGGTTACATATTCATGGTTGGCTTTACCATTTCCAATTAAGCTGTATTTGGGGGTTGACTATTGTTATCTTAATGCTTTCAAATGCATAAGGCCTTTTCATCTGTCATTACTGGGGTCGGACTCAGAACCAGGCTGTACTGGAACCCATTACAGAACAGAAATCTCAATCTCCCAGCAGACTTAAGGGTGTAGAGCAATTTACACCCTAAGGGATTTTGGCTTTATAAGGTTATCTGTTTAAATCCCCACACTTGCATACTCTGTGCTGGTTTTTACTGAATGTGTACATTCTTAGTTGTATTTTAGAATTTGCCAGTAAATGGCTCTACCCAGCCTGCTAGAATATTTGAATGGCAGGCAAACTCAACACCTAGGATTACTTCAGCGGTTGGATTGGTGTACAAGAGCTACACTTGGCACCTTAAACTCCTAATCTAAAGGTACATAAAGTTAGATTTCCAAGTCTAAGAGCAACCCAGATAATTAGAAAACCAAAGCATCAAATCAACTCAGGACACAAAAATCACAACATCATAAAACACAAACCACAGAGAATTAAGACAACACAATCCCACCAAAAATTATAAATCCATGAGAAATCCCAATGAGACTGTTTTAGATAAAATGCCTAACAAAGATGTCAAAAAAAATGATTTTATCTATATTCAAAGAAATCAAAGGATTCAAAGAAAAAAACAAGGGAATTAAAAAAGAAAACAAACTTCTGAAGGAATTCCAAGAGAACACAGGAAACCAGCTTAATGAAATAAGGAGGCCATTATAAGACATGAGCAAGAAAATAAAAATATTCAAGAAAAACCAGGCAGATAGTATAGCACTGAAAAAAAAAAAAAAACAGTCAAATAAAAAACTCTGGAAAGTCTCACCAGTAGAATGGATGAAGGAGAGAACAGAATACCTAAACTAGAAGAACAGGTAGCATATCTAATACAGTCCAACAAAGAGAAAGACAAGCTAATAGGAAGGTATGAATAGGAATTTCAAGATATTTGGGACACTATAAAAAAATCAAACATAAGAATTCAGGATATAGTAGAAGAAGAACAATTATATATATTTTTTTAATTTATTTATTTATTTATTTGAGAGCGACAGACACAGAGAGAAAGACAGATAGAGGGAGAGAGAGAGAATGGGCGCCCCAGGGCTTCCAGCCTCTGCAAACGAACTCCAGACGCGTGCACCCCCTTGTGCATCTGGCTAACGTAGGACCTGGGGAACCGAGCCTCGAACCAGGGTCCTTAGGCTTCACAGGCAAGCGCTTAACAAGCCATCTCTCCAGCCCAAGAAGAACAATTTTAATCCAAAGGCATAGTAAGCTTTTTCAACCAAATCATAGAAGAAAACTTTCCCCAAACTGGGAAAGAAATACCAATACAGATACAGGAAGCTTCTAGAACATCAAGTAGACAGAACCTGGAAAGAACCTGTCTTTGCCATGTTTTAATTACACTACTAAACATTCAAATCAATGAAAATATATTGAAAGCAGGTAGAAAAAGCAACTCAACTATAAAGACAAGCCTATTAGGATGACAGCAGATTACTCAACACAAACTTTAAAAACCAAAACGGTGTGGAAGGATATATTCCAAGTTCTGAAAGATAACAACTGTCACAGGGTATGGTGATGCACACCTTTAATCCCAGCACTCGGAAGGTAGAGGTAGGAGGATCACCAGGAGTTTGAGGCCACCCTGAGACTACATAGTTATTTCCAGGTCAGCCTGGACCAGAGTGAGACCCTACCTCAAATAAACACACACACAAAAAAGATAACTGTCAACAAAGAAACAAAGATTACTTTATCCTGCAAAGCTATCTATCCAAAATTGAAGGAGAAACAAGGATATTCCACAACAAAAACAGGCTAAAGAAATTTATGACAACTAAGCCAGCTCTACAGAAAACACTTCTTCACCCTGAAGAGAAAGCAAAGCACACAAAAGAGGAAACAGGAAAATACAAACCATACTCAAACAACACTTAAAACAAGAGACAAAAGGGAAATGAGAAGCACTACAAAACAAGAACAGGGAGAATAAACATGTATCTTTCAATAATAACCCTTAATATCAGTGGCCTCAATTCCCCAACCAATAGACACAGGCTTGCAGACTGGATTAAAAGGCAGGATCATCTTGTTTGTTGGCACAAGGAAACTCATCTCTCAATAATAGACAATCACTGTCTTAGGGTGAAAGGATGGAAAATGGTATTTCAAGCAAATGGACCTATGAGACAAGCAGGGGTTGCTATCCTAATATCTAACAGGAAAGACTTCAAACCAACATTAGGAAAGATAAAGAAGGTCATTTTATACTGATTAAAGGAATAATCCAACAAGAGGACATTACAATCTTAAACATATATGCACCCAACATGGGGGCTCCTAGTTTCATCAAACAAACACTATTAGACTTCAGGTCACAAATAACATCAATCACAATTGAAGTGGATGACTTCAATACCTCACTCTCATCAATTGACAGGTCATCCTGGCAAAAAATAAACAGAGAGACATCTGGAGTAAATGATGTCATGGAACAAACAGATATCTAGAGAACATTTCATCCCAATGCTCCAGGATGTGAATGTTTCTCAATGGACATGGAACATTCTCCAAAACTGACACAAAGCAAATCTTAACAAATACAGGAAAACTGAAATAATCTGTTGTATTCTATCTCACCACATGGGATTAAACTACAAATCAGCAACCAGAAAAACTACAGAGCATATAGAAATTCATGGAGACTAAACAGTACATGATTGAATGATGAATGGGGTCATTGAAGAAATCAATAAATTCATAGAGTCAAATGATGATGAGAATACAACATATCAAAACCTTTGGATAAAGGGAAGAGAAAGGAAGGGAGGAAGGTACTTAATAGGTTGGTATTCTATATATGTAAGTACAATGATTGAGATGGGGAGGTAATATGATGGAGAATGGAATTTCAAAGGGGAAAGTGGGGGGGGGGGGAGGGAGGATATTACCATGGGATATTTTTTTTTATAATCATGGAAAATGTTAATAAAAATTAAATTTAAAAAATAAGTAAATAAAATGAAAAAAAAAAACCTTTGGAACACAATGAATGCAGCCCTAAGAGGGAAATTTATAGCTCTAATTGCTTATATTAAAAAAAATCAGAGAGTTCACAAGTAAATAATTTAATACTTTACCTTAAGGCCTTGGGAAAAGAAGAACAAGGCAAACCAAAAACCAGTAGACAAGAAGAAATAATAAAGATTAAGACAGAAATTAATGAAATAGAAACTAAAACAAAAAAAATCCAAAGAATCAATGAAAGAAATGGTTCTTTCAAAGGATAAACAAGATTGATAGCTTCTTAGCAAACCTTGCAAGAAGAAAGGGAGAAGACACAAAAATTAAATCAAACTGGAGCTAAACTGAAAACCTCCTACCTGTAGACCACTGACTGAAAGCTGGAAAAAGCTGCATGGCATACAGCCCTATGGGAGACAAATTCATTAGTGGTGAAAACAATGGATATCTGAAGCCTCCAGTTTGGTCAGCCAGGCCAAATGACCAAACAGGTACAATAGTGGTATATCTGCTCTGGGGGAAACCAACTGCTTCCAATTGGACTGGAGGTCTGCTTTATGGGAGGGAATGCATGTCTGGTACTGAAAATCTAATCAAAAGCCTATGGCAGGGAGGTCATGAGCCTAAAGCTTATAAAGCCTGCTTTTGTCTGGTTAAATGCATATATTATGCTCACCAAACTGCCCAGTAAGCACTACATTTAATGTTAATATTCACATATTAATGCTACTCTCACTTGTGTTCAGAGAATCTTCTCTTTTCAGATGGCAGTGACCACTGGGATGACCCAAAAGGCAGCATGGTGCTGGGAAGAAGTGACAGGGGAGTGTCCAGCACTGAAACATCTCTACCACACCCTCCATAGTCCAAGGCTCAGGGTCCATTGCAGAAGAGGTGGCAGAAAAAATATAAGAGCCAAAGGAAGGGTAATACTCCTTACAATGCAACTGTCCAGGCAGAAATTGGCCTTACTATCCACGACCTCGCAGTGCCTAGCAATACCTTCACAAGACCCTCATAATAGGAGAAAAAGAAGACAACATCAAAATAAAAAGGGCTAATGGAGAGGAAGGGGATATGATGGAGAGTAGAGTTATAAAGGGGAAAGAGGAGGAGGGGGAGGGGAGAGAATTACCATGGTTTACTGTCTGTAAGTATAGAAGTTGTCAAAAAAATTATACATTAAAAAAGGAAAAAAATTTTAAAAAAAGAAAAAGGAAAACAAAGACTTTGCTACCTTTGCTGGTGATAAAGTTTTAGCTAATATTATATTGTTCTCTGAAGAATTTATCATAGTAAAATAGAAAAACCAAAAAAGAAGGAAAATTATAAAGCTGTCACTATAAGAATGAAAATGAAAATTCACATAACCTCTCTCTCTACAACTGGAACCTTCAATTCCCAAAATCTAAATCACATTTTTAAAACATTACATACTTTGTTCATATATGTAGTAACACACTCATAAATAAGTAACTAAAAGTAAGGGGAAAAAAAGATGAGAAGAAAAGGAGGGAATTTAACATGTGAGAGTACATTATGGTTTCCAAGCCCATAGCATTTTAGAAATCAGCACCAGAAGAAATGAAAGATAATTTTCAAAACAAAAAAGACCACACATATTTGAAATCAATAGTTCGGTTTTTTTTAAATAAAAAGCTTCAAACTCGAAAAATATGTGCCTTAAATATGTTATGTTCAACTTACATTATTATATTATAATCATAATCCTTTCATGTTTTAACTCTAGAAAACTCTCTGAAACAATAATCATTCTCTATGTCCATTTCTCTTGAATAAATTTTAAATCATACTCTTCTTGGGATAACTTTTATGGTACAGTGCTGAAAAGATTCATTAATTTCAATTGCCATCAACTCCATAAATGACATATTCTTTCTGCCTTTTGTTCAAATATATTTCAGTGTGGCCATTCAAAGGAAAATTACATATTCCAATAACATTTGAGTTCCTCTCAGTTACCCTTTCAGTGGTTAAGGGTAATGATAGAGTAAAAAAATCACATTCTTCACAGGCTCTCTTTTCTTTTCTCCCAATTTGGTAGAATTTCAACTTCAAATCTCCTGTGCCAAAAAGCAGTGGGTAATGTCTAATGTTCTCTAACAGTAGCTTTCTTTGGAGGCAAGAAAATGGGGAGTCAGGGGAAATCACTTATTCTGGTTTATAATGGATCAGCATAGGGATAAGCAATTTTTATCCTATTTTCCTAAAATAGAATTATATAATCAAAATAGGTTAGAGAGGAATAAAAATAAAATGTTTCATCTCTAAGTACCTACAATAGCTAAAAGGATGAAATTACTAAAAGTCTACCAAGCCCTATATTTTCACTATCAGAAAAAAAAACTTACATATGCATAACTTATTGATTACTTAGCATCATTCATAGGTCTAGGTTTCCTCTAAAACAGATTAAAATGATATCATTTTCTTCCTGAGATTGCAAGAATGGAGTAAAAATAATAAGTATAATCCTTTCAAAACTGACATTCAAAGACAATCTACAGCAATCCATATGCTCTTAAAAGAATATACAGAGAATAGCATTGCCCCTTGTTTATAACATCATCTCAACTTCAATTTCATCTGCAGTTATCTCTTTAAAACAAACAGTTCTGGGGTTCTTAAACGACACAAAGTCCTTTCTCCCAGGCCCTCTTTTATTTGGTTATCTTTTTAGGTACACTGAAGATTGAGTTTACAATAAACTGAACAGACAGCATACAAAAAGCTTTTAGATAAACCATATGGTCCAGGGAAAGGAACAATCTGGACGATCCCCATTTCAATATGCAAGCTTGTCCACCTCTATAGCACATTACACTACTGAAAAAAATAAATAAATCAAAATGGAAGCATTAAAAAATTTATTCTATTTTTAACATTACCAAGCAACCACAAGTTGATTTTTTTTCTGATAAACTTAATAAACATTTACTTTAACTTATATTCTGAGATTCTGGGATGCAACACTAGGCATACAAAACCAGGCAGGCCACTTTTCAAGAAAAACAATATTTCAGCAGGGATATGTGTGGGTATTCAACTTATGCTTTAGAAATTTAGAAGGAAAAAAACCTACACTTTTACAGGGGCATATTGGCAGAGGCTGATGTAACAGATGACACATTCTTGGAAATCAAATAAAAGCAATAGAGAAATACCCATTGTTGCCTAGTGAAGGCCTAATCACATGGACACAGCTGGATCCAATGTAGATCATTCATTAATAAAATAGTATTGTAGTCACCACTTTTTGATGCATTTCAATTGCTACTACAGCCAAATCCCCAAATTTCATTGTTCAATGGTGGTAAAATTGTTTTAATAGGAAATGTGAGAAGATTTAGGATGGAGAAAAAATGTTCTGATTCTAAAAATGAGATTGCTCAAAAAACTAAATGCCTCTTTACCTTGAATACTGAGCAGCTTAAAATATTCAGTGTAAACCTGAAAAGGGAGGGACTCATATGCTGTATAGTTAAAAAACTGAGCAGTGTGAGATGCCATAGAAAACATATGAAATACTTATAAAAGAATTTTACAGAATGATTTAACATAAGATGTTAGGGTTAGGAGAAATTATAATGTAACAAAGTTAAAGGAAATTAATCAACTGAACTTTAAAATATTCATTTATGAACCATTCTCTACAGAATTTTGAAAGAAATCTATGTACCAAGTGCTAGGGAACACATACACTTAGAAGTTACAATTTGTCATTTTACTTATTTAATATGAAACAAGATAATTCAAACTATCTACTTTAGAAATGACAAAAGTCATAGTTATACAAATAAATAGTATTTTTTCATACATCCAAAAATATATGATACTACATATGTCTTAAAATATAATATAAAAAGAAATTAAATAGTTTGCTACGTGGTCTGGATTAAACAAAAATGTAGCATTATGTTTTATTATATTGTATATAATGCTTAAACACAATAATTCCTAAATAAACTATGTTTCTCTTATGTTTATGTGTATAATTAGACTAATTAAACAACTGGGACAACTCAGGTTATATTTCCTAAATAATTAGGAGTTGCACCACAGAAAAAGATACAGAGTTTAAATGCAAATAAAAATATTTCAAGTTAATAAATAGTATTTGATATACCGTAACCATCACTCAATATATATGAATATATAAAATGAAAGAATTTTTGTTCAGTGGTATTTCTGACCAATTCTAATATAATCAGAATGACCTCTGCACTGAGGATTCAAGATAAGACTACAGCAAACTTAACTGGACCAAAAGAAAAACTTTCAATGATACTCTTTCTCAAAAATGCCCTAATTCAGAAGTTTAAATGTTAACCTAAATATTAACTAATCAAAATTTACATATATCCACCACAATTCGTTTTAGACTTTCACAGGAAAAAAGAAAGGTGGTTTCAAGAGACAGCACTGGGAGAGATAGGAAATTGTAGTGCTTTACTATGTAAGAATTATACATAAAAAGTAATTTGAGTATTTGTTTGTTTTGCTATAAAAAAAATAAGCCAATATGTTGCTGAACTGTCTTGAATGAGGAAAAATAACAGGTGAGTTTATTTAATGCATATTTGTACCTATGTTTTACAAAAGCCCTTTCAATGGTTTTTAAAGCAATTTCTCAATTAAAAATAAATCTCAATAAAACCAACTGTTAGACTGCACCATCATCTTAATTAGTACACAATAGACTGACTATAGAACCATTTTAAATGAATCCACAGTAAACATATCCCTCTATATGCATGGCATATAAAAATATTCCACATTAAAAATTCTAACATGAACTACTATTTACTTTCTTTTTAGTCACATTTGTTATGCTGCTACAAAAATACATGAGCTTTTCCTCCAAAATAATTTGTTATTGCCAAGTCATTAATTTAAAAATAAATCAGTCAAAATAATATTTTCTCCTCCAAAAATATACATATTACTCCTATATATGTTTTTTACTGATTTTTTTTTTAATTTTAAAAAAAGATACTACTCTTATTCCCCCCTCGATCCCACCCTAATTCTGGTGAGTGTCTCTTTGGTGGGGTTATTGGTATTCCTTATGGGGACCAAGAAGCTTCATAGTAAATAACTTTTATTAATGCAAAAGAATCAAATTTACATTTTATTGAACACTTTATGAAATTTCCCAGAATGCTTGCTCAAAACAAAAATCTAGTCCACAGTACAAGTCACCTCCATTGAAACTCACACTACATTGCCACAGTCCTAACAGTAAATCACTAACTGTAATTTTGTGAGAATGTGAGATTTCAAGTGTTCTGGGGTGTTGCTTTGCATTTTGATTTCAAAGGAAAAACTTAAGTGCATATCCTTTATATTTATGGAAATTCATTTGCTTATCTAGCAATTAATCAGACCTTCTAAAAGTGACTATTTCATTTGTTAAAAAAAATGAACTTGGGCGAGAGATGGCTTAGTGGTTAAGTCTCTTGCTGGCAAAGTCAAAGTTTGATTCCCCAGGACCCACATAAAACAAATAAAGTGGTGCTTGTGTCTGGAGTTTCATTTGCAGTGGCGAGAGGCCCTGGCATACCCATTATCTCCATCTTCCTCGTTGTTACTCACTTTCTCCCTCAAAGAAATAAATAAATAAAATATTTTAATTAAGAAATATGAACTAACCCTGAATTTTAGACAAAAGTAGAAAATAGACTTTTAGTCACAATGAGAGATATATTGGCATAAAAATCCATGTAATATAAAAAAAATCACTGAAATATTTCCATTCAAACTATAAGCTGAGAAGCAGAAAAGAGTCCAATCAGAAATGCATCACCACGACTAAAGTTAGCAATGCTAAGGGGACATTTTGTACAGTGTAGCAAAACTGCAACTGTAAATGAAATCTCCAAGAAAACTGGAAAAGGCAAATTTAATGCAAGTTTCTAAAAGGAACAGTGTCATTTAGTAAATGCAAAGTTATAACGAAAAGGATAGTCCTATTTCAGAAAATACACACACAAATTTTTGGTGCCTTTTTTTTAAAAAAAAAAAAAATGGTTTTTCAGCTTGTGTGTTTAGCTGTTTGTTTTCCAGAACGGTGCTCTGCAAGAGGAAAAGGACAAAAGAGAAAGAAATGATGTAAGTAGGAAAGACCATGACTCCTTTCCTTTAGTGATTATGTGAGGATAAACCCCCTCTGCCTCACAAAAACCACTGCCAGAAGCCATCTACAGAAAACATTCTGGCTGCAAGCCTGCTTCAGCGCCAGGCTGTTGTTATTTTTGTGCTAGACTTCTGCAACTGAGGCAGTGTGTGATTGTCACTCTGATGCACAGAGAGAACAAAAAATAACAGAGCATAGGATAGGTTGTTGGGTTTTGTTTGGGGGTTTTGTTTTGTTTTGTTTGGCTCCCTGAAAACAAATAAGCATTTTGTTTTTCCTTGACAGGTCTTGTGAATACCCAAGAAACAAGAGTGACACTAAAGAATGCACCAATTGCCTAATAAAATTAAAGATGAGTATAATACTGTTGACAGTTTAAGAGCCATATATAAATTCACATTTGGAAAATATGGACTTTTAAAATGGGTCTAAGTCTCATAGCTATCTGTTTAAGAGGCAGAGACCAAGAAATATATGATTCACTATCAGATAATCACATTCAAAATTTAATCATATGAAGGTACACTATAAAATCTAGCAAAAAAAGAGAAAAGAATTAACATAAATTATTTTTAAGTCACTACACAGAACTAATCTATTTTGACTCTGATCCACTGACAATTATATAATAAGAGATAGAATCAGATATGTTATGCCTTTACAAGAAAAGATGTTAAAAATGATTTTAAAAAGCATGTTTGAAGGATTAAACCCATAAATCATCTAGGAAAGTTGACACAGGCACAAACAGGAAAACCATTTTTGCTGTCCTATTCAGTTCTGTACTAGAAGCAAAGCTAACACAAGTATGTGTTCCTTCAACCCTCAACTAAATACACTATCTAAATCTGGTGACTAAAAATACCAATAAGCCATTATCTCCTACAGTATGACCTTTTTCTCTCTAATGTACAAGATGAGTAGAGCTGAAGGCCCATTTTCTATATACCAAATGAAAAGAAAACGTGAACTGTGACGGTTCCAGGTCCCATGCTGACATACTTTACACTAAGCTCAGCACCATCTAGAAGCAGTAGGCTTCTCCCTGCCAATCAAGGGAGGGAAAGTTACACAACTAATAGTGTTGATATACGCACCAAAGGTATTCTACTTCCTTCCTCCTATAGATCTCCACTGGATCAGATGTTAAAAGAAAACCAATGGCCATTACAGACATAGCAAGAACTAAAGTACTTGCTTCAGATGTCACACGTGGAGGTATGGAATATGTACCACCTGAGCCTATGTAATTTCCAACAAAATGATCCCCTGCCCAGTTCTGTTCATGGACACTGAAGCTGACTGCAAGTCACAATCAGTGTTGGCGATTGTGGAGAGGAAATGAAAACACTGGGAAGAAACAATGTGAGAATAAAGGTCAAATCTCAAACAATAGAAATGCTTCTCTTATTCAAATTATTATGCAGGCACAATACTTTGAGATGGCCAAAATTTGTGAAACGGTTCAAGTAGGATGGTTTACATTGGGTGGCATAATGCAATACTTTGCTCCTCAAGTGGTGTTTCCCTTTCTTTCTTCTAGGATATAGTGCTGATATTAATGTATGTGGGACATTTATAACTGTAGTCCAAGCATTCACATAATCCCAATGTGGTCCAAAAAGGATGTCTGGCTGGCTTTAGTTCAACAAGGAATGTAAGTCAAAACTAAAAAGCAAAAAGAATAAAAGATGTACAGGAAGCCAGACAATAAGCTGTTTTTTTGTTTTGTTTTTTCCTGTGCTCATTAATGATACAGATAAAACAGCGGAGAAATCTGGAAAAAGCAGCCAAACTAACTCAATTACAAAGAAAGATTTAATGAGTTAAATGTGTAAAACTTGGCTGACAACCAAGAAGCAATATGAGAGCTGTCCACAACTCCCCAAAGTATATATATATAAAGAGTAGGGAATTTTCATCTATTATAGCAGTGTGAATCCATGAAATAATGAGATAAAATGAAAATAAAGAAATCTAACTTCAAGAAGCATGGAAATAATCTTAGTATACTTAAGAAAGGCTGTGTCCTTCTCTCCAAAAATACTGAGCAACCTACTGATCTACACTGTAGTGAACAGCACATGATAGGAAATGCCACATAACTTCGCAAGGACTAAAGTGAGGGAAACATTAGAAAAGGGGGAAGAGTATATTAACTTTTCCTGAATATATGACATTTGTTCATGTAAGTGGATAACTTGCCAAGAAGCATAAATCAGTCAGATTTTCAAGGAGGACCATAATCTAAAAGACTGCTAAGAGCCTCTGCAAAGCACTATATAAAACAAATGTCAATTCATTCCATACAGATCATCTACTACAGACCAAAGAAAAGATTCACCCAAGTCTAGCTTGTTGAACCAATAAATTTAATTAACTGGGATTGCTTACTGGAGCATGAGTAAGGGGTTACTTACAGAAACATGGGCATAGATATACCACCCAAGAAGAGCTACCCGGGCCCCGCCCTGCTGCATCAGCAACCAATAACCACTTATAGATAGATCCCTGAGGAGTGGAAGAGACTGATGCACTGCCTAGTGAGCTCCTCCCTCACCACTTCATGGGCTGCTCTCAACCCTCTTGGCATGAGCTGCTTCTGTGACCTCACACACCCCTTGCACACCACTTCATATGCTGCTTCTGTGCCCTCTCCTCCCTCCAAGCAGGGAACGGTAGTGAGCCCAACCTTGAGAGGATGTCTTGTAAGTACAGTTTGTCAGATTTCAAGTAAGCAATGGCCATGCTATGGCCCTACTAGAAAACCATATTCCACAACAAAGTGATGTTTGCTTACTTGATGATCTGGATGTAGTAATGTCTTTTTGCATGTGTCCAATCTGGCCTAATACAAAGGTACCTGGAGAATCACAAAGGACAGAGTTAAGGTGTTGCTTTTACACTAAACCTAAGGTGAATTTTTAATCCTAATAAACATAAAAGCTGATGTACATGATTTTCTAATCCAGTTCTTGGTTACTCCAAGAGGGGATATATTTTAGGTACAGAAATTGTCATGTATTCAGTAATTTTGCAATTATTTTTTAATAAGAGTTTGTTCTATCTTCCTAAGGATTTCCCAAGACAACCATATAGCAAAAATAATAATAATTCAGATTAGAAGTCTTCAGCCCAATCACTAGGAACCCTCCAGAAGTCTATTCACTACTGAATATATGACATTTGTTCATGTAAGTGGATAACTTGCCAAGAAGCATAAATCAGTCAGATTTTCAAGGAGGTCCATAATCTAAAAGACTGCTAAGAGCCTCTGCAAAGCACTATCTGGAATGTGGAATGCAAATGGGTAATGAGTCAAGACTAGGGTTTCCACTCAATGGACACTACACAGGTATACAGGGACTCACTGACATAAGGAAATACCTTAAGAATACTGTTCTATGAGGGAGCACTAGGTCAAATGTAAATCATTAATGAGGCAGATGTCTCTTTGTTTCCAATAAGCTACATACAGTCATGGAGGAAACTAACATGCACCCTACTCAACAGGAGGTATCTTGAAACCCTATTGTGTTTATGTTACAGTCAGGACTCAGACATATAAATGACAGAGACAGAGCTAGCACAGTAATTCACCCACAAAGGAAAACATAACTAGCAACAAAGAAAGAACTAAGTAACCAAACAGGTTATGAAGTCCAGAATTATAGGAATGGCTAAAACTAGCTCTTAAAATGTAATTATAAATAGTAATCACAGTCAGAATAACCTGTATTAAAAAGAAACTAGGTTGGACAAACTTCCAAGTAATAACTCTGAGTAAGATAGGAAAGCATATACAACCACAGAGAATTTCCTGAGATGGAGTATGTCACTCAAAAGGGATGGAGGAAAGGAGGCTAGGTGGGAGGGACAGAAGAAGGTTAAAAAGGAAAAAAATCAAGCAGGAGGGGGAAATACCTTTTGGAATGTCCTGTTTCAATGATTATATGGTATTTTTTCTTAAAAGATAATTTGTTTAGACATTCACCCACTGAGCAAATGCTAGGCAATCCACCTGGTGCTAAGAATTCAGCAGTGAACAAGTCAAGCAAAGCTTTGCCCTGCTGGAGCTTATTTTAGGGAATAAGGAAATACAAAGAAACAAACAAAAATGTAATATTTAAATCTGTCACACATAATGTTAAAGAAATAAACAAAATTATGAGATCAAGACATGAATGAGGGAAAGACCTATATAAACAATGCAATATATCAATGAGATTATCACTTCAATTTCTAGTTATTCAGGGTCTTAGACAACTAAGACCAAGAAAGAACCATAGTGGCTATTAAATTTAAATTGTAGCTTTCACTATTACTGTATTGAATGAAAGTAATTTAGAGAATAAAAATAAGAAAAATACAAAATTGACAAATAAAGATTTTAAAAAAGGAAACAACTAATTATTTTTCTCTATTTTATTTCAACAGATTACCATTTCATTTTGACATGCAGCAAACTAATTGTTGCTGCTCTAAAAGAAGGCAGAGGAGCAGAGAGAGGAGCAAGGGCAAAGGACCACTGCCACTAAAAGGGAGAAAGAACTTTAATTCCAGCAATGAGGAAAAAAGACATAGGAAGGTTGAGTTCACTCTTAGCAATACCCTGTCTCAAAAATTAAAATCAAAATAAATAGAGTTGTTGCTCATTGGTAAAGAACTTGCATAGCCTACAGAAGATTTGAATCAACGGCTATATAAATTGCTTTAAACTATCACAAATATATTCAAAAGTCGATTTGAGCTGGGCGTGGTAGCACACACCTTTAATTCCAGCACTCGGGAGGCAGAGGTAGGAAGATTGCCATGAGTTCAAGGCCAACTTGAGACTCCATAGTGAATTCCAAGTCAACCTGAGCTACAGTGAGACCCTACCTCCAAAAACCAAAAAGAAAAAGAAAAAAAAGAAGTTGATTTGAAATTACTGAAGCATATCCTATTAAAGGTGAGTATAATCAGAAGCATTTCATAACACTATGAATGGTTAAATATTTTATATGTGCTATCTATGACTGTATTAGTTTTACCCCCTTCCCTTTAACAAAATAAAAAGTTAAACACAAGCTAAGCAATTTGTTCAAGTTCATTGGATGAGTTACCTTCCTCATTGCTGTGATGAAAATACTTGACAAGAAGCAACCTAAAGGACAACTGTCCCTCCAGATCTGCTGCTGGTAGCACACATAGTTATCTCTAGGGCTAGTTCTGCTCAGGCCTACAGCATTATTTGCCATGTATATCATAATTCTGGTTCCTACAACATCCTGGGGTCACCAATGTAATTTAGGCTTCATCTTCACTGCCTCATACAATGGCCGTTTTGCAGAAAACCCACCCATAACACAAAGTGCCTGGTCTCAGCAGGTGTCTGAAACCACAAAAAATTGTCCATTGCCCCTCAATCTTACATCTTTCATGGCTACAAAACTAATATAATATGGTTAAGATTGCTAATTTGTACCTCCAGCTCAGGCTATAGCTTAGTACCCCTGCACCAAAGTTGAACTGTGTCTATATGCCTAGGCTGCTGAATCTGTGGAAACACTTTTCTAGGAACATGTTTTTAACCAGTGGACTCCTCCTACAGCATTATCACAAGTTGGATCCTTCAATGGAGATAGGGTCTTTGCCATTGTCCCAATGAAGACAGACAGGTTTCTCTTTAATCACATTAATCTCTTTAACAATTACAGATACTTTCTTGGTCGTAGTCCCTTGTCCAGAACTTTAAACTTGCTCACAAACCTTTTCTCTCTAAACTTTACTTTTTTCACATTTTTTTTCTTTTTTTACTGTAGATATGAATAAAAGCAGTGAGCAATAAAAATGATACAAACTTAATGGTATTCTGCCTTGAAATTGCCTTAACCAAATGCATTACTTAAGCCGAGAGGTTCTCAGGATATGTGGATAATGTAGCCAAATTCCTTGCTAAAATATAGCATGAACTTCCTCTAAGCCTAGTGCTAGAGAGAAATCTCATGATCTGAGCCTTCACTATCTGTGTTTCTCTCAATAGTCTAGTCTTCCCAACTTCCTCCAGGGTCCTTACACACTGCTTAAAGCATTATAGGGATTCTCTAGCCCAAACTTACAATGTAAGTATCTAAGTAAAATAACTGAGCAAAGACAAAATATTAATTAGCTATGCACACATAACTCTAGAAGTATACAAACATTTCAAATTATATGTGTTTAAAGAAAATGATAGTCAGGAGATCAGAGTATATGAATGAAAGATATCATTCCTGTTTGTACTTTTGGAATTTCAACCACATAAACACAGTTAACTATTCAAACATTGCGTGTGTGTGTGTGTGCTTGTGCGTGTGTGCGCGCGCGCGCACACACACACACACACACACATTTTCAAGGTAGGATCTCACTCTAGCCCAAAGTGGCTTAGATCTAACTCTGTAGTCCCAGACTGGCCTCAAACTCACAGCAATCCTCTATCTCAGCCTCCCAAGTACTAGGATTAAAGGCATATGTCACCATACCCAGCTTCAATTTTAATTAATGTTAAGTCTAAAAATAAAAATAAGTAAAACAATGCTGGATGGTAAAAGTGATGGAATTCTATTTATGCATGCATATATACATGCATAAAGGAAACTTTGATGTAACAAGATTATTATGCACTTACAGTTTTCATGACACAGTCAGGGACAGGAATGGTGACATACACCTGAAATCCCAGCACTTAAGAAGCTGAAGACATAGAGTTCCAGGACACTGAGCTACATAAAGAGCTCCACCAAGGATGCCTAATCCTACAATGGAAGCCACCAATGAAATCACACAAAAATTCAATTCCAAAATAAAGACATAACAACCAATGAGACCCTGATCAAAAGAATTGCTAAAATGGAAGCCAACCATCAAAGAACCAACTATCGTATTAATGAAATTGAATAGAATCATCTCTTAGAGCATTCAGCTTTTGAAAGTACACTTAACTTTGATTGAAGAAAATGTTAGAACACTCAAAAGAGATATAATAAATTGAAGGTGAGTCAAGAAAACGACTCAACAACCAATTGACTAAACGTAATGATGACCTGTTCAAATGCAAGAATGAATTCTAGGAAGCATCAAGAACATCGAACTCAAACTGAAATCTTCCCTCAAAAAAAGAGATGGACATGATGCAAAATAACACAATAAAAAACAAAAGTCAAATAGAACTTATAAAAATCTCTCTAGCACCCTCACTAAGAGAAATGGTCATTTGGAAGACAGAGATTCTGACCTGGAAGACAAGACAGAAGAAATTTATTGGGAGGCCAAAAACTTTGCTAAGTTCAAAAATTCAAGTGAACAGAACATGTGGGAAGCGTGGGATACCCTAAAACAACCAAACATCCTAATCATGGGTATACCAGAAGAAGAGGAAATAAATCCAGGCAAGAGGCATAGAGAACATATTCAATAAAATTATTGAAGAAAATTTTCCCAATCTCACAAAAGAGAGGCTCATCCAGATACAAGAAGCCCACAGAACACCAGACAGGACCAAAGAAGAAATTCTCCAATACACATCATAGTTAAAACTCTTAACACTGACAACAAAGAGTGTTAAAAGCAGCAAGAAAGAAACAACTCAACAAACACAGGCAATCCCATCAGAATTATGTCAGGTTTCTCAATGGAAAATGTTAAAACCAGAAGGACCTAGAATGGAACACTTCAAATTCTAAAACACTATGGCTTCCAACCCAAGCTACTTTACCGAGCAAAAGTATCCCTTATAATCAAAGGTGAAAGGAAAACTTTCCAAGAAAAAAAAAACTCTACAATTATATGAACAAAAAGCCAAACCTACATAGAATACTTCAGCGAATACTCCACACAGAACAGTCAACCAACCAATCTCAAGAGTCAACAAGAAGATCACAAAAGCCAAAAATATACCACACTCAACATAGTACAAAACACAAGACAGCACCAAACCCCATAAAACACCTCATCAAGTCAGGGATTAATTCAAATCTCACAGAAATAGCCTTAAATACTAATGGACTAAAGTCATCCATCAAAAGTCACAAGTTTTAAGGGTGGATCAAAAAAATGGACCCTTCTATCTGCTGTCTTCAAGAAACCCACCTCACCACTAAAGACAGATACATCCTCAGGGTGAAAGGATGGAAAATGATATTCCAAGCAAATAGAAATAAGAAACAAGCAGGTGTTGCTATATTAATAACTGATAAAATAGACTTCAAACCAAAAGTAATCAAACAAATTAATGAAGGCCACTTCTTACTCATCAAGGGAATGATCAAACATGAGCACATCACAATCATAAAAATATATGTGCCAAACACAGGTGCACCACAGTTTATAAAACAAAATCTGCTTGACATCAAAACAGGAATAAACACTAAAACCATCATAGTTGGAGACATCGGTACTCGACTATCATCAATAGACAGATCATCCAAGCAGAAAAGCAACAGGGAAATAATAGAGCTCCAACTATGTTGGTATCACCATACCTGATCTAAAATTATATTACGAAGCCAAAGCAACAAAAACAGCATGGTACTGGGATAAAAAGAGAAACATAAACCTATCAGAACAGAACAAAAACCCAGACTATAGGTCAAGTAACTAAAGCTTATTGACCTTTGATAAAGATGCCAAGAATGTAGACTGGACAAAAGGCAGCATCTTCAACAAAGGGGTGTTAGACAAATTGGATGACAATTTGCAGAAAAAAATGTGCTTAGACCAAGTCATTTCTCCATATACAAAAATCAAGTCCAAATGGATTAAAGGCCTTAATATAAAACCTGAAACTCTTCAGGAAGGGTTCAGGAAGAAAACACAGGAGGCACACTCCATGATACAGGACTGGAAAATAACTTCCTGAACAAAACTTCAGCAGCCCATAAAATTAAACAAGCACTCAACCAATGGGATCTCATGAAGCTAAAAAGCTTTTGCACAGACAAGTATACCATAAGCAGAGCCAATAGATTACCCACTGAATGAGAGAAGAAAGTAGCCAGCTATACCACTGACAGAAGTCTAATATCTAGTAATCTATAAAGAACTCAAAAAACTAAACAATAAAACATCAAACAACTAATTCCAAAAGTGAGGTGGAGAACTAAATAGGGAATTCTCAGAGGAAGAATTACAAGTGTCTAACAAACACTTAAGAAAATGTTCAACATCTCTAACTATTAGGGAAAAACAAATTAAAACAACTATGAGATTCTACCTCACCCAGATAAGGATAGGAAACATTAAATAATCAAATGAAAACAAATGTTGGTAAGGATGTGGAGAAATAGGAACATTGCTGGTGGGAATGTAAGCTGGTATAATCACTATGAAAATCAATATGGAGACTCCTGGAAAAGATGAATATAGAGTTGCCAACAGACCCTGTTATTCCCTTACTGGGAATACCCTAAAAGTTCCACACCTTAAGATAGTTGCTCAAACATATTTATAGCTGCTCAATTCATATTAGCTAAGAACTGGAATCAAGCCAGGTGCCCATCATTGGATAAATGGATAACCAAGATGTGGTATATCTACATGATGGAATTCTACTCAGCAGTAAGAAACAAATGACACAATGTAATTTGTAGAAAATATGGTGAAACTTGGAACAGATCATACTAAGTGAACTCATACAATCACAGAAAAACAATCGACACATGGTCTCACTCATCTATGGTCCTGAACCTGGATCAGCCCAAGTTGCAGACAAACCTAAACAGCATCTTGAGGGTTGGACAATAGGAAGGGTAGAGCTCGGGGAAAGGGGAAGGGCAGTGGGGGGGACACAAAACTGAACCCAAATTGAACTAGTACCATAGAATCCTATATCCTGGAAGTTACACTAAAGGGTTGAACACTACAGGAACTTAGGGGGAGTACCTGAATTGAAGGGCCCTGGAGAGGATGAAATGAAGCCTAACCTTAACTTTCTCTCTTTCTCTCCCTCCCTCCCTCCCCTCCCCCAGCCCTCTCTCTCTCTTTTCTATTTCTTTTTTCTTTTCCCTTGGTACTGGCCTGTAATTTCCTGTGCCAGGAAGCATTTAACATCTACAACTGGCTATTGATCAGAGAGACCTATAAAGTCTCCCAAAAGAAACAAGACAGACTTCTATCAGAGCACCTGATTACCCAACAGAGGTTAACAGTAAGATCCTACTGCTGAAGACATCATATGCTGTCAGCATGGACCATGGTAAGCCCTGGTTGGAATCTAGAAGAGAGCCAATCCACAGACAGCCAATCTAGTGCTAGAAGGCATTACATGAGGTACCAAAGGAAAATGGCAAACATCTGTCCAAGCAACTCAAAGCCTAAGTGATTCAGAAGCAAACAACTTGGCATGATGCTCACAGAAGTGCAATAGTGGCACACAGCCATGGTGAATAACCAACTGTTCTTGGATTGGCTAACAGGCTTGCTCAGTGGAAAGGAAACCATATCTGGAAATGGGAAACAACTCAGAAGCATATCCAGACAAAGATTTTGCTTTCCAATATTGAGCTCCTACTAATCTTGATTTATAAGAAGGTATACACCCTTTAAATTCTAAATTAATAATGGTTATCCCATTTAACCAGTGCTGACTTCATCCACTGTTGGATAATCTTCTCTTTTGCAGATGGGTGTGGACCTATGGAAATAAACTACCCAGCACACTTAACCCCTGCCCCAACTGAAACCCCAGAGGAATTGGGGAAATGAACAAGAGCGCTGCTTTCTGGGTGAACCTGAATCAGGCAAGGCTGAAGGAGATAGACACTGAGGACACTCAACGCCTACCAAAGCAGACATCCAGAGGCTCTTAAGAGCCCATCACTGAAGTAGACTTAAAACAAACCCAACATGGCTCAGAAGAGGTGTAAGAAGGGGTGGAAAGACTATTAGAGCCACAAGTTGGGACATAATGCACAAAGACAGTGCCTCTCCCCCATAAATGACTGCTGTTCTCACAATGCATGACCCACAATCCCCATGGGGTTGATCTGCATCACCAACAAGGAAGGCCTCTTTGGAAAAGGGGCAAGGATGAGGGAAAGGATGGTACTAACCTCTGTTGTTTGCATACTAAGTATGTCCTTATCTAATAATAACAAAAATAATATTTTAAAAGTAACTAATACAACATCTTAAAAGCACCCCCACAACTTATAGTTCATTAAAATATTTACTTCTTGCAAACCAGGATTCTTAACAGTTGTCATGTCTGCTAGCATCCCTGAGTCCGTTTCTTTTGAATGTGAGAGTACTCTAAAACATCTGCTACCTCACCAGAAGTCATGTCAAGCCAGATGTGGTGGTGCATGCCTTTAATCCCAACACTTGGGAAGCTGTGGTATGAGGATCACTGTGAGTTCAAGGTCAGCCTGAGACTACATAGTGAATTCCAAGTCAGCCTGGGCTACAGCAAGACCCTAACTCAAAAGACCTGAAGTGATGCCAACAGAAACGAGAGCATTAGACACATTTCCTCAGCCACAGCCAAAGGAGGGTCTTTCTTGTCAAAGTTGTATTACCTCAAAAAGCTAGCATCTAATATTCCAATCTTCTATACCTAGGTATGTAGTAAGTCCTTTCCTTTAAACCCCTCAGATGGCCAAGTTTCCCACAAAATTCACAGGAAACAAACATTTATTTTCATCACTTTGCATTCCGTTGTCATTGTTCATTGTCTTATTTGTACTTCAGTGATATATTGAGCCAAATGCTTTTCTCAGTTTTTCTCAGCTCTACCCTTCATCTTCTGGGACTGAATTCATGTGATCCTTTAATAACTATCCATTCCTTTAACAACTATTCAACCAAACTAGATATCTCCCTAAAGCTTATCAATCTAGCCTCTAGCCATATATCTTAAATTAAAGCACCAGATCTTTGTAAACCTAAAATTTGCATACTAAAGGAACAAATCAAGGATCAAAAGACACAGTAGTAGATAGCAGTTGCTCACCTCTAAGTAGAAGTTAAAATACATTACTTTTTTTTTTTTTTTTCTTAAGGAAAAGCAATTGACTTTTTCTCTTCGTAAAATACTTTGTTAATGGGCCTACTTAAATTAGAGGTAATAATGCCAGGGTTTTAAATTGGTAAAATCTAATGCTTTGTGCGTAAGAAAGTGAGGAATGCAGGAAGATAGGTAGAAATGAAGATTAAAAAAAAAGGAGGTGAGGAAATAATGCAAAAACAGAAGGAAGAATAGAAGTGAGAGAAAAGGGAAAGAAAATGGAATTAACTATGTAGTCTCAGGGTGGCCTCGAACTCTCGGTGATCCTCCTACCTCTGCCTCCTGAGTGCTGGGATTAAAGGCATGTGCCACCACGCCTGGCTTTTCTAATGCTTTTAATAAAAGTACATCAATCAGAAGTTTTAATAAGACTCAGCAGGGCAGAGAAGAATTAACAGTTTGCAGGTATCAAAAGCATGTGATAGGCAATGATAACCATAATCATCTGCATGGAATTTATAATTTTATTGCTTAAAGGTTAATAAAATTACGTGGTATTTTGCCCACTCTTATCCAGTAAATGATTTCATGTGTTGGTTTGTATACATTTACTGACTAAATCAAATAACAGAAGAAATGGCTTCTTTAATCAATTAACCTGCTAGATATTTTATTTATATACTCTTGGGTACAAAAGTACAATATCTACTCTGAATGCACTCAAGCAAAAGGTTTTCAATTGATGCTAAGAAAAAAAAAGAACAAAATCATAACCAGAATTTTAAAAGTACATTAAGCTGCCAATATGAATATTTTCTTAAAAACTTGTATTCCTTTAGATACTTACTATTTCAAGTTCACTATTTTAACATTATTGCTTCTGTCAAATATGAACATAAAATCTACCTTAGAGATTGAAGAAGATATTCAAGATGGATACAGACAAGGTACCAGTAACCCTGAACGATAAAATGGATATAACAAAAGAATTTCAAACTAGAATAATTGTTCAAAAACATGCACCAAAAACACCAAGGGAGAGGGGAGAGTCAGCTATTTGGCCTAGTCTGCTTCTCAAACAGAAAACTGCAAGAGCCTAGTTTACTGCTTGCTCACTTGCTTCACATTAGTATCACCTGGCATTACTGACTGTAGGCGCTACAGCAACAAAGACAGTGGTTTCATAGGTGATTTTTACATGTTCCTTACATATTTTCTTATGTGTACCTAGGGTTGAGAAATGCAGCATGGATCTCAATATGGTGGCATCTTGACCAGCATGGCAGTAGGTGAGAATTTAAGTGAAATCCAGATGAACCACAAACATTGCAAGGAAGCCTGTGTTTTAACAAGCCATTCAGGCAACTGTGATGTATGTTGGAAAACACTGTTTGGGGGTAAGAAGGACCTCTCTCTATTTCAATCCATATGAACCTTAGCTCTCTAGATTTCACCTTTCTCACATGCAAAACAGGTCACTATTTGTTAAATATCTAGTATATGACAATGAATGTGACAAAAGCACTTTTATATTATATTATTATTAAACCCTTACCAAAAGTTTGCTGATTAGATACTATAAAGTATTTCAATCCAAGAATTGGGGACTGGAAAGTGGAATCAGAATTTAAACTCAACTTTTTAAAATTTCAAAATCATTGTTCTTCCCCTATTCTACAAAACATTTTCTTTCCCTTTTCTCTCACTTCTATTCTTCCTTCTGTTTTTGCATTATTTCCTCCCCTCCTTTTTTTTTTAATCTTCCTTTCTACCTATCTTCCTGCATTCCTCACTTTCTTACGCACAAAGCTCTTCTTCCTGCTACAAAAGAAGATATTACCTAACATGTGTAATAGACTTACTTGTATATCAAATGGTATGGTGTAACCACAAAGAATTTAGTTAGCAGTCTGCTATATGCCCAAAGGAAGAAAAAAGAAACCACAAAGGAGCAAATGAAGTGGGGTGGAGAATAACAATCACAGTAATGAAGTAATGAGCTAGCTGTCCAGAGGCACATTTTACTACAAAAAATATGGCAACACATCTTCTGTTTCTCAATAAATGGATGTAAAATAGAAGTCAGGGGTCATGAGATTGAAGATAACGACCAAGAGACAATGGCAAGAGAAAATGTGGTTTGTCAGAAAGTATGGAAAATATGGCTCAAAATGGTAGAAAATAAAGCTAAGTAGGATCTATACTATGACTTAAAAGATGAAATTAGTCTTAAGTGTGGTAAAAATATAAAATGTTTCCTTCTCATTATATTTTTGATGCACAACAATATTTTAATGGGGCAAGTTGAAATAAGATCATAAAAATTATTAATAAAAATAAGATACTTATTCTTCAACAAATAAACCCAAGATTGCATTGAAAACAAAATTAGAGAAGAGAAAAAAATCATTTTTGCTAATATTTTTTCATATTTCTATAAACTAGGTATATTTTGTGTACAATGTTTTCTTTTTTAATTATTTATTTATATATTTATTTGCAAGCATAGAAAGAAACAGACAGATAATGTGTGTGCATGGGCCTCCAGCTGCTTCAAACAAACTCCAGATATATGTTCCACTTTGTGCATCTGGCTTTAAATGGTGACTAAGGAATTGAACTGGGGTCGTTAGATTTTGCAGGCAAGCGCCTTAACCAGCAAGCCATCTCTCCAGCCCAAATTCACAATATTTTCAACATCCACACACCCTGTCAACATTGACTGAATAAATTAAGCTAGGAAAGACAGACTTAAGACAAATAAAATATTGACTCAGGCCAAGCATACTGTGCCCTTAATCCCAGTAATCAGGAGGCAGAGGTAGGTGGATCACCATGAGTTCATGGCCACCCTGAGACTACATAGTGGATTCCAGATCAGCCTAGGCTAAAGCAAGACCCTACTTTGAAAAACCAAAAAATAAAGAACAAAAATTGACAGGGCATATGAAGCCATTTACATGTAAAACGATTTCCAAATGTTTCTGCAATATTTATTTATTAGGATTTCAAAAGTCAACTATACACCTACCAGTTCTTAAGAGACAGAGGACAATCAACTCCTTCCAAACCAGATATTTAGAGACAGAGAGGCTCCCAAGACTTCATCACTGAAGGAGACCTAAAATGAACCCAACATGACTCAGGAAAATTTGCAGACGACAGGGCGGAAAGAATGTCAGAGCCACACGTTGGGTCATAATACACAGAGACATTGCCTCCTACTCATAACTAATGGCTAACCCTACAAAGCACAACCCATATTCCACAACAAGAAGGGTCCCTGAGGAAAGGGGGTGGTCAGGGAAGAGGCTAACAATGGTACCCACTTGACTGTATTCACCCAGTACAAAACTAATAAAAAAATAAATAAAAATAAATAAAAAGAATGAGTTCGCCCAGGTGTGGTGGCACACACCTTTAATCCCAGCACTTGGAGGCAGAGGTAGGAGGATCACCATGAGTTTGAGGCCACCCTGAGACAACACAGTGAATTCCAGGCCAGCCTGGGATAGGGTTGAGACCCTACCTCAAAACAAAAACAAAAACAAAAACAAAAACAGGAAAGAAAAAAAATGAATTCTGTGAAATTCTTGAAAGGCTAGCCAATATGTTCTGCAGGGAACATATAAAGATACTTTGCCCATGCCTACATTAAAGTCATCTACTCCTGGGGCTGAAAAAATGGCTTAGTGGTTAAAGCATTTGCCTACAAAGCCAAGGACCTAGGTGCAATTCCCCAGGAACCATGTAAACCAGATGCACATGCTTCTGGAGTTCGCTTGCAGTGGCTACAGGCCCTGGTGTGCCCATTCTCTATCTGCCTGCCCCCCAAACTTCTCTTTCTCTCAAATAAATAAATAAAAAAGTTAAAATAAATCATACACTCCCAAATGGAACATCTCAGTTTGCCCAGATTTAGGCTGACATATGGGCAACAGCAAGCAAGCACAAACTATAGATGTAAGACTTTTAACATCTACACCATTCATTCCAGTTTTCACCAAAAAAAATCTAATAAATAACTATGCTCAGAAACTCACTGGAAGATTCCACCTATAGATTACAATGGCCAATTTATGAAGGACAATGGCATGACTTACTTCTGCCAATGACATGCCAATATTGTGGAGTATCTTTTTTAGTTCTACTCTTTTTTTTTTTCAAACTCAAGATCAGATTTATTAGTTATGGAATATTTATCTAAATTGGAGGAGTCACTGAGTTATTTATTGAATAATTCTATTTAAAGTGTTCTACTCTTATCTGAAACTTCCATAATGTCAATTTGTCTCTTAAACCTAGTTTAAGAGTATGTTCATCCCCCAGATCACGTTTGAATGACACACTATTTTTTCTTCCAGAATATGAAGTGTAAATTTTTCCAGAATGTGAAATGAATTTTCTTTATTAGGAATAACAGCATCTTGAAAACTAAATATAAGAAATAGTAATGAATTTTTAGTAAAACTACACATTAATAATATATTAGTATAATCAAAGAACTGAATACAAAGGTTAAAATTACTTAAGGACTGAAGAGATTACTCAGTAGTTAGGTACGCTTCCTACACATGCTTTAATGCCTGAAAATATGCAATTATCAGAGTTCAAATATCCAGGACCCATATAAATAGCTAAGCATGGTCATGAGTACCTGTATCCCAGTCCCACAGAGGTGCAGGGTCCCAAGTATGGATGGGCCCTATGAAAAACAACTCCAGAATCAGTAAGAGACACCAGCTTAAAATAAGATCAGTGGAGCAGGGCATCCAATGTTCCAGTCAAGTAGGCAACTGCACCCAGCTGCAGACAAACATATGGGATGACCACAGGCACATACATACACCACACCACCCACCACATATACACATACCACATTACATACATATAAGCAAAAAACTGACTTTAAAAATGTCACTGATAAAAATATAACTTCTATCCTACATGATAGCTAGGGCAAAATGAATGTTAAAGCTGAAATAATATATTTTTTAAAGACCTAAATTATTTGATTAATAAATTGATATGTCTCAATATATTCATTCATATATACTATATTTTACTAGTAATGCAATCATCTATTGTCTCATTTAAAAAAAAACTTCAAGTGGCAATGAGACAGGACTATAATATTAGTTTGGGGTTTAATTTCATAAAAGTAGTTGTTTTAAAATAAGCAGTATAGGCTATCCAGATATTCACAAGCACTTGGATCTATAGCATTAAAGGATTTGATTAGATTTACTGAAGCTATAACTGCTGTCAAAAAACAAAATATTGTGAAGGTTGATCAAACACATCTTTTCCTCAAGTATCTTATTAATGTTTTCCACTAGCACTGTCCTGCAAGTTAACAGTCAAAAGCAAGGAAAAGGATTGCTTTTATTTCTACATGTAAATCATCACAAGATTGATCAAGCATGCAAATCCCATTGGGCTCAGGGTTCCCATCAAAACATCTTATAGGAACATTAAAAATTGAATGGGCATAAGCAACTCCAACAGCACGGAGCTCATGACAGAACTGCCATGATCTATGTGTTTCATGTGCAACAACACTAGAGAAGCATACAAGGGAATATGAGCAACTAATTATTGTCTTTTGCTTGAGGGCAGGTGTGCTGATCTCGGCAGGTATCTCTTCTGGCTCAGCCAGAGACAATGCCTCTTAAAGGTATTCATGGCAACAACTTGATGAAGCCCTGCCAAGCAACTGACAGAATACCAGTCTGTCGGGTATTCAGGAATAAACATGTGATTGCTTCTTAAAGTTATCATAAAGAAAAAAAGCAACTGTGAAGGCAATATATAGTTATTGAATGTATAAGACAGTATAAAAAGTAAATTTAGTATAAAACTATACCTATCAGACACAAACAATAATATTAGGATACTAATGTCTCCATAAACATAAAAGTTCTTCTAAGAATATACTGCTATTCTCTAAATAAAAGTACACAAAACAAAATTATAATTTTAGGTTGTATCACTTTTCTTCATTCATGAAATCACAGTAATCAGATATTTATGAGCCAAAACAAAGAAAACAACCCAAACAACCTCAGGAATTATCCTTGGACAATGTGAAAAGCAAAGTGAGCATTTGATGACAGGACAGGTAAGAGATACCTGATTTTACTTGTAGGAAAAATTTCTTGGGCTCTTCCCTATAAATTGTGGAGAGAACTATGCTTAATGATGGGGGACACACGAAGCAAACATTCCAGTGCTGCTATTACTACCTGCATAATATTGAGCAACAAACATTCTCCCTGTTTAAATGTCTTCGTCTAAAGAAAAATAATTTTAGTCACCCAGTAAGAAGCTGTAAAGTGAGATTGTGTCCTGTAAACATATTATACATATAAAATGGTTAATAAAAACAAAATCAAGGGGATGGGACAATGGCTCAAGGGTTAAAGGCACTTACTCCTAATGCCTACAGTACTCCAACCACAGGCATAAAAGTGTATGCAAAAAGTGGCACAAACATCTAGCATTCTATTTGCATTGGCAAGAGCACCTGGCCTGCCCATGCCTACACACAAACAAAATAAATGAATAAATAAAATTTAATATTTTAAAGGTGCTGGAATGAAAACAAAAAGGAGCAAACTTTTTATTAGCGTTCATTACAATGGGCAACAATGAACTGCACCTTAATATATTAATGCAACACCAAAAATAAGCTACAGGTTGTAATTTAGCTAAACTGGGGAGACAAGGAAAAGATATAGTAACTTAAAAGTAAAACAAAAGATGAGAGATGGCTTAGCAGTTAAGACACTTGCCTGCAAAGCCTAAGGACTCATCCATGTTCTACTCTACAGATGCCACATTAGCCAGATACACAAAGGTGAGGTCACACATGCCAACTAAGTGGCTCAAGTATCTGGAGTTTGATTGCAGTGCCTGAGGCCCTGGTACACCAATTCTCTCGCTTTCTCTCTACTGCTCTCTTTAAAATAAAAAAATTAAAAAATCCTGAAAGACAACAATCCAAATACAATTGTTGTCTAAAGTAAATGAAGACAGCAATATGCACATATGCTATTTAATAAGACAAACCAATAAAAAGTTTAAAAGGTTGCCTCTAAAGTAAAGAACACAAAAGGGTGAACAAGGAACCAACAAGCATGTTGCAGTTGTTAAAACTATAGAATAAATGAATGCATTACTTTTATAAAAAAGGAACAAAAAGAATCAATCATGTTCATAAGGTTGTTGCAGACAATGTTTTTCATAGCACCAAAAATCTCAGGAATAATCAGTACTCAGTTAAAAATTAAATTATCAAATCTATGTGAGATGACTAAATGATTCTGAAGTCATTTTAAAATCATACTGTGTATATAAATAACATGGAAATAAAAAAGATGACAAATCAAAAACAAGAACCAAAAAGAGAAGAATACACATGAAAATATACTGGTGACAAGAATTTTTCTTTCTCAAAAATGTGAATGTTTTTATTCTGTTAGTATTTCTTTAGTTTTCTAAATCCTAAAGTACACAGTGATTTCAGAAACAGAAAAATACTTATTTAATGCAATTCACGAGTTACTAATTCAAAAGTGTTACTTTATAATGTCTAAGCCACAATTACTAAGACATAACCACATCTTCAACAACTATCAGGATAGGCTGAATGGAACATGTTTTGGAAGACAATTCTCAAAGCAAAAGAATTTCAAAAACAATCTTGCACTCTTCTTTTTTTAAACCCTGTACAAACATGGAACACTGAACATTTTGGGGGTAATAATATTCATATAAAATATGTTCTCAGGCTCATTATTCTCATCAGATCATTCTTTAATCCCATCTCACACAGTTTCTTCAAGTGACAAATATTTTGTCTGAAAATTTGGACACAAAATTTAAATGTCCATCTTCACATATCTTAACAGGTCCACATCTTTCACCTTATAATGTTTTTTACTTAATGACCTTGTTCATAAAATTAATTATGCACTACTTATCTATAAATAAATGAGAAATAACATTTTTCTGAAAAAAATCTCTAAATGAAGTTGAAATTTAAATGTTTAAGGGCATAAATAGGACTTTCACAATATTAGTAGTTTCAAAATGCCTAATAATATAAGCAATACAAATTTTAGAAATATCAAAATCTACTCATATGGCCAGATATCTTGGCTCATGTCTTTAATCCCAGCACTTGGGAGATTGAGGTAGGAGGACTGCCATGAGTTCTAGGCAAGCCTAGGCTACAGACTGAAACCCTGCATAAAAAAAAAAAAAAAAGCCAAAAAGAAAGTACATAAAACTTCTGTCATTTGTGTAAGCTAAGATTTTTTAACTCCTGCCTATATACTTCCTTATAGAAGAAAATATTCAGCAGGGCGTGGTGGTGCACGCCTTGAATCCCAGTACTCTGGAGGCAGGGGTAGGAGGATCACCAAGAGTTCAAGGCCAGCCTGAGACTACATAGTGAATTCTAGGTCAGCCTGGGCCAGAGCGAGACCCTACCTCAAAAAACCAAGGGAAAAAAGAAAAGAAAAAAAGCAAATAATCAATACACCTGATTTTTAGGAAAAAAAAAAAAAACTAAGAGTACTTGAGTATTTCATCTCGGTGGAGCTACTTTACCTATGAAATCAACAGCCATTGTTCAGCCTATTTTCTTACTCATGAGTTAAGAGAGGTCACAAAGAATTGAATGTTATGAAATAAAGAGATATTTTATTTATCCTCCCTTTGTCATTCACAGAGGTTTGAGCAGGAAGGCATAAGAGCAAGACAAATGGGTATTTATAAAGTGAATTAAAACTAATTAAGTGACAATTGAAGGACAAAAAGGAAAGACTTAAAGTCTTAAGTCACACTAGGTTTTACAAACTTTGGTTCTTTTTGAAATTATGGACATACTTTGTCTGGATACATCATGTGTTTGTACCTCTTTTTCCCTAATCTCTGCCCCCATTCTGCTGGGGGCCCTCCTCAGTGGGGTTGTGGGTTTTCCCCACAGAATTTTGGGTTCTGCATTGTGAGAGCAGCAGTCAGATATTGGGGGAATGGGCAATGTATCTGGGTATGACAGTGCACCCTGTGGCTCTTACAGTCTTTCTGCCCCTCCCTCTTCAGCAAAGAATTGGCATAAAAACAGAAACATAGACCAATGGATAAAAACTGGAGACCCGGACCTTCAGTCAGTAACTATAGCTACTTGATATTTGGCAAAGGTGCCAAGAAAGTAAACTGGAGAAAATACAGTATGTTAACCAAATGGTGCTGGAGAAGTTGGATAACCATATGAAGAAAAATGAAAGAAGACCCACTCATCTCACCATATACAAAAATCAAGTCCAAATGGATTAAAGACCTCAATATAAAACCTGAAACCCTTCTACTGGAAGAAAAAATAGGAGGAACTCTCCCTGATATATGAATGAAGAAAGAAGAAAGATTTGCTGAACAAATCCCCAGTAGCCCAGGAAATAGAACAATCACTCAAACAATGGGATCTCATGAAGCTAAAAAGTTTTTGCACAGACAAATATACCATAAGCAGAGCTAATAGATTTCCCTCAAAGGGAAAAAATCTTCACCAGCTATCCCACTGACAGAAGCCTAATATATAGAATCTACAAAGAACTCAAAAAACTAAACAATAAAAAATTAAATAATCCACTCCAAAAATGGGACAGAGAACTGGAAAGGTATTTCTCAGAGGAAACAATACAAATGGCTAACACACACTTAAGAAAATGTTCAACATCCCTAACCATTAGGGAAATGCAAATTAAAACATCTATGAGATTCTACCTTATGCCAGTAAGGATGGCAATCATTAAAAAATCTCTAACAACAAATGTTGGTGAGGATGTGGGGAAAGAGAAACCCTCATTCACTGTTGGTAGGAATGTAAACTTGTTCAACCACTATGGAAATCAATATAGAGATTCCTGAAAAGGATGACCATAGAGTTACCAAAAGACTCAGTTATTCCCTTATGGAACATTTATCCTAAATGCTCCATGCTTCATTACAGAGATATTTGCTTGACCATGTTTATAGCTGCTCAATCCATTATATTTAAGAACAGCAATCAACCCAGGTGCCCATCATTGGATGAATGGATACTGAAGTTGTGGTACATTTACACAATGGAGTTCTACTCAGCAGTAAGAAAAAAATATGATACAATTAAAGCTTTAGAAAAATGGACAGACGTGGAAAAATCATACCCTGTGAACTCATACAATCACAAAAAGACAATTGTGGCACGTTCTCAGATATCTGTAGTTCCTAACCTTGACCAGCTAGAGTTATGGACATACATGTTAGGCACCTCAAGGCCCAGACAATAGGGATGGAAGTGTCTGGGGGGAGGGGAAGAAAGCATGGGGAAAAACAAACACTAAACTAATTCCAAAATTAAGTGGTACCATAAAAACCTTTATCCATGGAGATAGACTGAAGCTATAACCCAACAAAGGAATAAGTGGGGAGCACCTGAAGAGAAAGGCCCTGGAGGGGGTAGGATGACGCTTAAGTTTAACTGGTTTTTTTTTTGTCTCTGGTCCCTAACTCCCAGTACCAGAAATTGGTTGCTACACACTATGAGCTATTGATCAGAGACCTATGAGGTCCCCAAAACAAGACAGATTTCTGTCAAAGCACTTGATTATCTGCTTGAGGCAAAAGCTAAGACCCTATAGTTGAAGACACCATATGCTGCCAATACAGAGTATGGAGAGGCTTGGCTGTAATCCCAAAAAGAGCCAGTCCCCAAACAGTTAGACCATCTAGTGCTAGGCAGCACTACATGAATTAGTGGGTTAAAGTGATCAGAAACAGACATGCCTAATTAGTTAAATAAAAAATAACATCAAGCTAAGGGTGATGGCATATTCCTTAATCCAAACATTTAGAGCAGTAGAGGTAGGAGTATCTCTCTAAGTTTGATGCCTCCCTGAGACTACATAGTGAATTCCAGGTAAAGCCTGGGCTAGAGTGAGACCGTACCTGGAAGAAAACAAAACAAACAACCAAAAAATAATATTAGTGGCAGGAACAGCCAAAACAATGTGAATTGTATAAGAAGGAAAATGAAACATACTGTCAAGTCTTATATGATTAATGAGTAAATTCGCTTTTGACATATTTGGCATACTGTTTCTTTTTCTGTTTTTGGCATGTACTTTCTATGTGCATGTGTGCCTGTGTGCATGTAATATAAGTGGTCTAGTATGTATATTTGGTATTTTGTTTCTGGAGTATGCAGGTGTGTGTGCAGTTGTGTATACCCAATGCAAATGGGTGCAGAGGCCAGAGGAGCGCATTGGGTATTGTCCTCTATTGCTCATCCATTTGTTTCATTGAGACAAATCCCTCACTGAACCCAGACCTGCTGTCTTTTTTCAGTTAGACTGCTTGTGGCTTCAGCAATTCTCTATATAGAACTGAGTTTACAGGAATGTGTGGACACATACAGCTGTTTAAGTGGACGTTAGGGATGAAGTCCAGGTCCTTTCAAGCCCTCATGCTTACATGACAAGTACTCTTAACTAGTGAGCTATCTCCCCAGCTTCTGTCCTGTTTCTTAATACAGGCTGTTTCCAACAGTTCCTCTCTTACTTAGTTTTAGATAAGACATTACCTTTTATTTTATTAGGTAACATTTCTTTATTATGTAGTATTTCTATTATAGTACTTATATTACATATAGAATTATACTTAGATGTACCTGTCTTTTTCTTTCTGACGAATAGGCAAAATCATTTTTTTAGTTGAATGAAAAATATGGAAAATGTTAATAGATTAGGATCATTATATTTGAAATATCAACTTATATCAGTTTATTTCCTACTCATAAAGTAAGTTAGCATATTTCTCTGTAACATGTGAATTCTACATAATTAGTCTTCATTTACTAAGATTTCGATATTCCCCAAGAATGTCTCATTCTGGGGACTGATGCTCCCAAATAAGTGTGATGTTTTCTTTTTTCTTTCATTCTACCCCTTTTTGTATTGTATGCTTATATGATATATGTGTGTTAGGGTGAGAGTCTGCATCACAATTTTGGCTGTTGGTCCTTGACTTCCACCTCCTTTGAGGCAGGGTTGCACATTGTTTACTATTCCACAGGTTTCTTGGACCCTGAGCTTCTAGCAGATTCTCCTGTCTCCACCTCCCTTGTAGCAGTGTTTAGCTCTCTGTGTATTTAGAGGCTATTAAAAATGCCACTTTGGGTGTACCTGCTGATATTCAGTGGTGTTTGTCTTGACTTTTGAAAAACAAAAATGGAAAAACATAGCTTTTTTTTTGGGGGGGGGAGTAGTACTTGCTGGCTATAGGAAGAATTCTCTCTAGTTTTAACCCAAGGATATTGTGGTGGTTTGATTCAGGTGTCGCCCATAAACATAGGTGTGCTAAATGCTAGGTTCTCAAGCTGATGGAAATTAAAGCCTCCTAGAGGCAGTGCACAGTCAGGGGCAGACCTATGGGCATTCTAACCAGCTTCCTCTTGCCAGTGTTTGGCACACTGTCCTGTTGCTGTTGTCCATCTGATGTTGGCAAGGGTTTGATGGCCACCCTCTGCTCATGCCATCATTTTACCCTGCCATGGAGCTTCTCTGGGATCTGTAAGCCAAAATAAACCTTTTTTCCCACAAGCTGCTCTTGGTTGGGTGTTTTCTACCGGCAATGTGAACCTGACTGCAAAAGTTACAGTCTACGTTTTCAGTCTCCTTGGCCTGCACATGCTAATGTAAGTGGCCCTAAAGCATCCTTGTATATTAATCATAGTCTGTGAATATGGCTTCTGTCTGACAGCTGTGTTTGTTCAAGGACAAAGATTCTACTTCATCTTGGGCTGGAGAGATGGCTTAGAGGTTAAGGCACTTGCCTGTGAAGCCTAAGAACTCAGGTTCGATTCCCCAAAATCCATGTAAGCCAGATGCACAAGATGGCACATGCATCTAGAGTTTGTTTGCAGTGGCTAGAGGCCCTGGCATCACCCTTCTCTCTCTCTCTCTCTCTTTCTCTTTCTCTGAAATAAAGAAGAATCATTTTTATTTTTCATTTCTTTCTACCGTACAATGGAATTAGTATTTATATAACATCTGAGTTTCTTCATCATTTAATATTTAAATATTTTTTCTTTATTATTATTATTACTATTATTATTATGTGGTGATTTGAATATAAGGTCCCCACAGCCTCAGGTACATGCCATTAATTTCCCTACTTAGACTCTAGCAGGAGGAGCCCTACTGAAGGAGTTGTATCACTGAAAAGGATGCTCGTCCTCCCTCCTCCCTCCCTTCCTCCTTCTCTCTATCTCTCTCTGCTTTGGATATATGATGAAGTGGGCCAACTTCCTCCATCATGATGAAGCTTCACCTAGAATCTGTAAGCCTGAAATAAATCCTTACCTTCCATAAGCTGCTTCTGGTTGGGAATTTTTCCCAGAAACAAGAAAGTAACTGTAACACTTTATAACCTCCCTTTCTAGCCTTATCTTCCACATTTCATGACTTCTTGGGGTCATTTACCATTCCCTGATTATGATCCCATGTGACTGACAAATAAAGGAACTGGTCTTAAAATGATCAAGGGATGTGAAAGTTCCTTGTTTCCTTAGCTCTTAAAAATTCTATGTAGCAGCCAGGCGTGGTGGCACATGCCTTTAATCCTAGCCCTGGGGAGACAGAGGTAGGAGGATCGCTGTGAGTTCAAGGCCACCCTGAGATGACATAGTGAATCCTAGGTCAGCGTTATGGTGAAACCCTACATTTAAAAAAAAAAAAAAATCTGTGTAGCCAGACTGAGAATATCTACAAAATATCTACAAGAATTCATCAGTTATAAGGTCTTGGAAAGTAGAGGGAAAGAATAGGGGAACCTACCTAGACAAAGGTTGGCAAGATCAAGCTAAGCTACAGTAGTTTCTCTTGGCTTGGTGTACTTGAATAATAAGGTTTCCCTGGCAAAGCTATTTCTAAAGAGGGTAAGAGATTTTTAAGCTAACTCTGCTTTGAGAAACTTCTTAACACAAATAATCCCCTAGATTTCTTGTCATAGTCAACAGGCCCTCTCTGGAAATGGAGTTTTCAATTTATCTCACCAAAAACAAGTGTATACTGGTAAGAATGTTAGGTCAACTTGATGGCTATATTGCTCCCATCAATTGACCTCCATGTAAATTCACATCCTAAGAAGCCTGTCTACAGGGAAACAATCTAATCTGCTCCACAAGTACATTCCTCATTGGAAAGTAATAAGCTAAAAAGTCCACAAATATCTGCCTAAAAATTTCTAATGGCGTGGTTCATGAGAGACCCACTCCTAGTGGGTTCACTGAAAGCTTAAAATCAAATACCAATACTGGAAGCAAAAAGATAACTAAGGGATAGCCAGTAACTAAAACCCACAGGCAGGCACATATTTTCTAGAGCCCTACAACAAATGCCTTTAATGTTCAGACCACAACATATGGTACAACCATGATTCATTGTCTTATATATGTGTTTCCTGTTGCCAGAATGCCATCCATCTACATTCCTGCACTTGAAGACCTCTATATCCTTCTTATAAGGTGTAGCTCAAATGTCAGTTCTTTTGCCATTCTTCCCCATCATTCAGGTAAAATTAATCATATCTTCCAAATGCTATCAAAACTTCCTGTGCACACTTCTCTCTGCCAGAGCTCTCAAGTCCAAGAATGTGATCTGGTTCCTCTCACTAAATATTTACCTCTCACCAATGCACATCTATGCATGTATATTCACACCTCCTCTCCAAGCAGCCTGTATATTTCATGGACTCAAAAAATTAGAAAGGAGGGCTGGAGAGACTGTTTAGTGGTTAAAGTGTGCCCATTCTCTCTCTATCTGTCTCATTTCTATCTCTCTCTGCTTGCAAATAAATAAAAATTATAAAAAAGAACTTGTATAAAAAAATTACAAGCAAAAAGGCAGGCTAAGGATACGTAAAGAAATTGAGGTGAACTAATTCAACACAAGGGGGGAAAGCATGAGTTAAGAAGGAAAGAAAGGGCTACGTTAAATCTGTGAATATGTAACATGGTCAAGAGTAGAGTTCCCTGTGGCACATTACTGGAAAAATGGCACAAAAGAAAGTTATAAACAAATTATGAGGGTCCTAAAAGGTCAGTAAAAGGGTGTGTATGGTAGGCAAAAGGAAGTCAGAGTAAGTTCTCAGAAAGAGAAGCAGCATCCAAAATTTTATAAGTAGCAGAAAGTGGTTTTAAAAAGGACCAGAGCTGGAGTGATGGCTTAGCAGTTAAGACACTAGTCTGCAAAGCCAACAGACCCAGGTTTGATTCCCAAGTACCCATGTAAGCCAGATGCACATGGTAGTACATTCATCTGAAGTTTGTTTGCAGTAGCTGAAGTTTCTAGTGCACCTGTTCCCTCTCCCTATCTCTTAAATAAACTAAATAAATAAATAAATAGAGCCAGAGCTTATCAGTCATCAGGGTTTGAATCCCTACCATTCACAACAACCCATCAAAACTAATGACTGCCAAGTTATTTACTTTCCATCAGTCTCAATTTCCTTAGCTATAAAATTTCCCTTACCTATAAACATAATATCTACTTTGTCCAATAGTTAGAAGACTAGCACAGTGACTTAAGACATTGGACTAATCTCTAATAGTTGCTATTGGGATTTTTTTTAACATGAATCTAGCAATGTTATGTAAAATGAATTAAAGGACTAGAAGCTAAAGGATCGTTTAATAGGAAGTCATGATATTCATTTGTTTAGGCCACTGGTACAGCACTCTTTTAAAATCAACTTGCCTTCACTTTAGCAGTGGCATTGCTAAGTATATCCTTTCCACAAATTGAATCCTTCCCATCTGATAAATATAGTATACTGATTATTTTAAATAGAAAAACAAACGCTTATAAATGTTTCATAAAATATAAAGTAATCTGAAGAAGCAAAGGGAACTAAGAAGACAGGAGAATTTTAAGAAGCAATTTCAAGATTCCATGACACTGAAGGCATTGAGAAGTACACTGGACATTACATTTAAACAGTAAAGGTATTGAGACTAGGCGTCTTTAAAATAAGCCATGAAATTCAAAAGGTAGGAGCATTTGAGGGAGATGACCTGCGGTCTGTTCTGAGGGGGAAGGATATTTCTTATGAAAGTACAAAACTAGAGTTTGATTAATGGACACGGAGGTAAAATGAAGCTTTGATAACTGTCAGCAATATCAGGGTGAAAGTTATGAGAAATGATTTGTTTACGACTCAAATGCAAAGCAAAACTTAAGATTCAAAAAGCAGTAAGTAAATGTCTAGCAAAGGAAAAAGATAAAAGCTACCCAAGTGTCTAGGAGACAGGATTACAGGAAACAGTGGGCAGCAGAGTTCATAGCAAAAGCCTAAAGGGAAGTCTGCATATAATGAAAAAACATAGTTATGTAGCATTATGAAAGCAAGAGATTGAAACTGACAGAAAGAAAAGGAGGGGGGAGATGAGAAAAGAAGAAAGCTACATTTACCTAGAATGTGGTAATCAATGAATGATGCTGATGCAGAAAGAGGTGTTTCCACTATTGAGTTGGCCCAAAACTAAATTGTAACTAGATTATAAGGAGTTCATCATAATTCAATGATCTAACATATACCACAACACACAGCCAATGACAATAAACTGAAAGTGAAATTCACAGATAAGAAGAAACTATCCTTAATAACTGAAGGATAAACCTTATCTCAAGAAAATGTGGTTATGTTTTTGCATTTTGTTTTGTTTTCTTTTTTGGAGACAGGCCCCCAGGTAGTCCAAGCAGGCCTCAAGCTAGATACACAGTCAAGGCTGCTCCCAAATCCTGATCCTTCTACCTCCCCCTGAGATTATAGACCTGTGCTACTGAGACATGATAGAAAGATAGGTAAATCCACTGAGATGAAGAAAGGGAGCTTGACTAATGCCTCTCACCAGCTGAGAAGCAATGCCAGCACAATTAACAACAGTTGCTACAAAGGGTGCTGACATAGAAAGAGCATTCCTTTCATACCTAGATACCTCATGTTGAAAAAACAATGGACTAAGTTTAAGGTCTGAATGGATATATGACATTGGCCTTATTCCTTTCTCCAGACATTTTCTAGGAATCTCAAACAGGACTGTTAAGTTTACAATAATGATATTTTACCTTCTTGCCTTCTGGTGACTCTATCAATTCTAACTCTGTCAGATGCCCCTCAGAAACCACATAGTCATCCTAATTAGATTTCTAAGATTTTTAGCAACCTTTGAAGAGCTTCAAAATCATATATATGACTATTGTAAAGATAATGATCATTCTTCTTTGAGAAGCCTACACCCAAGCTTCCTTGTTCTGGAGGTATGGTGGTTGATACTAGTGTTCCCCATAAACTTACGTGTTTTGAATGATAGGTCCCCAGCTGGTAGCAATTTGACAACTGGATATTCCTGGAGGCAATGTATAGCTGGGAGTGGACTTATGGGTGTTATAGACAGCTTCAACTTCCAGTGTTTGGCACACTCTCCTGCCATTGTCCACCTGATGTTGGCCAGGAGGTGATGTCCACCCTCTGCTCATGCCATTGTTATCCCCTGCCATCATGGAGCTTCCCCTTAAGTCTATAAGCCAAAATAAACCCTTTCCTTGAACAAGCTGCTCTTGATCCAGTGCTTTTTGCCAGCAAGTCGAAGCTGACTGCAACTGGAGGGTGTATTTCACTTTCCTTCTGAGCACCTCCCTTTCTCTTAACTGTCATTAATCTTTATGCTTGAAGTCTGTATAAGATACGTTTAATGAAACCCTAACAGTGTTTCATATCAACTAGTCTTAAAATTCTTTCATGTGTTGAAGCCACAAATCCCAAGCTTGCCTAAGCTGAGGTCCTCAAAACATTTAGAGATATCCTAATATTGCTGAGGGCATGTGGAGCTGTGCCTCTGTCCCCCTTACAGCTAGTTAGTACCTACTTTTTTTTGTATGCAAATGAACTCTTTGTTTAAAAAAAGTCATAGGAATAATATACCAAAGTCAGCAGAATTTTCATGTTTTGCAATTTTGTTAAGAGACACCAAATTTCTCAAATTCATTTACCAATTTTTTGAAGGTGTGTCTTACAGTAAACAGCAGCCTAATACCTAAATGAATCTACTGCTAAAAAAAAAAAAAAAAAAAAATTAAAATGAGCTACTGCCGTTGTGCCTTAAGAACTCTGGCTGTGACAGAGAACAGTAGGGGGAGGCGATCTGTATCACTGGTTTGGATTTGAATAACTCCAAGGAAGCAACAAATGACTTGCTTAAACCGGCCCATAAGGCAGAACACCTAAAATAATGAGGATAATAGGGACCAATGGAAAGTGTCAGAAAGGAGGTGACCACAGCACCCTACAGTGTGTTCTAAAGGCATGCATCAGGTAGTTCAACAATGATTCTGGTAAGACCAACTGCTCACAGACATACACACGCACACAGTTTAATGGTTTAAAAAAAAAAATTGTTACTTTAGAAACGAATGCAGTGCACTGTCAGCAATGCCATCGCCACAGACTCTGACTGCTCAATCCACACATAAGTAGCTCCTTCTCTGTGACACGGCTTCTCTGCACTGATTCCCATCAGGCCGAAAACATGAGGCAGGCCAAGCACAGACTAAACTGTTGCACAAATGACATTTACTCATCAGATCCCACCGATCTCTTCTGTGCCCGCTTCCTGGGCAGCCTTCTTGGTGAAGCTTTATTGATCTGATTCAGTGTTTCCTGAGGAAGCCAACTCATGTCAACATCATTCTGACTCAATGTGCCCATTTCTACCTTCTGCACTGGCCTCTTGTGCTTTCGAGATTCCAATGAAGGCCAACAACCAGCAGGAGCCCAAGGCCGGCAAGGAACATGTACATAAAGATTGTCTCTCCATCTAGCCCATCCTCTCGCTCAATCACTGTCACTGTCACTTCACTGATTGAAGACAGCGTCTTGGAATACATTGCCATTCAAGTCTTTGTAGTTCAAGTTGATGACCAGGCCAAAGGGTCGTCACCCCATGTGCTCAGCAGGAATGAAGGAGTACTCAAAGGATGCCTGTCTCTGGGGGGGGCACTACAGTATTCAGAGGAAGGGCTGTGAAGTTCTGGATGTAAAACTGGTAGTCCTGAGGGTAGTGGAAGGAGGTATCGAGGGACTCAACAATGAAATCTTCTGTGCCCTTGTTGGTAAAGCCTACTAGGAACTTCACGATGTTACTTGCTGGAAAATCTTCTCCTTTGACAAACAAGATTGTTGTATCTGCACTTGGAGACGCTTCAGGTTCCCCAGACACATCTTCTTCCTCTGTATCTTCGGTCAAATCTGTGGGTTCATCTTCCGCTACCTCAGCTTCATCATCTTCATCTTCAATTACTGAATCTTCTACAGTTTCTTCATCCTCTGTAAGATCTTGAGCTACTGCTAATGACCCCCGGGCCCGCCGCAGCAGGGCAGCCAGGAGCAGCAGCAAGAGCAGCAGCAGCAGGTGGGGGAGGAGTCTCATTAGTACCTACTTTTAATTAAATGTAAAATTATAATGAACCCCCCAAAATAATTTTAAAATAATAATTCTAACAACCATAATGGGAGAAGCTAAAGCAAAATATCTTTAGGCATTTTAAGGTTCCTAGAAACAGCTTGATTGAAGCAGGACTTCAAAAGTAAAAGGAAACAAGAGTTTCTGTTTACACGTCAATCACTACAATTTCAATTCTGTAAGTGTGAGTTATAGAAAATTCTTTTCTTTTTAATTTTGGCATTGTAAAATGTACCATATTAATAATTATATAAGTACTATTTAGGTCAAATTGTATTCTCCTTAGCCCCCAAAGCTATAGTCAAAAGTACCAGTTACAATAAGCTGATTAATTGAGAGTTGGTTCTTTTTTTTTTAACTTTCCAAGTAATAGAATCATGCCAAAAAATAAAAATAAAAATAATGATCCAAAAAATACCAAAATTTCTTGATACTGACAAAAGTCTAATAAAAAAAAAAAAACTAAGTTGGAAATTAAGGAACACGGTTTTAGTCCAGCCTTAACCATGGAAAAACTATTCAATTGGGACTTTACTTGGTTCAAGAAATCCCACCTATTCCACTAACTTCCAAACTTGTTACAACAATAAGATGAAAAGAAAGTGAAAAATAACATTACACTTGCAATGAAACTATACACATACATAGTGAAAGTTCATATATGTATGATAATACCCCATTCATAATAATTATTTTATAGTACATATGGGTACTTTTCTCTATCATAAAGCAACTTTATTTTTGGTGCTTTGTTTTTCTAATAAAGATAGATGGATATTTTATTTGTATTCTTCTACTTTTTTTATTTTTTTTTTTTGCTTTATTACTTTGAAACAGGAACTAATTTAGCCCAGTCTGTCCTTGAACCCTTCATAACTGGCCTCTACTTTCCAAGTGATATGATTACAGTAGTGTGCCAACACACTGGGTTTTGAATTTATACTTTAACTAATCCACATACTCCCTTTAAGCTTAGCAGAGTTTTTAATGTTACAATATCACTTTTGTTATTTCAACAATGCTCTGATTTTTAATGGATAAACTTTTTTTGGGAATATCAACCCAGTCAAACTTAAATATCTATCTGGTTAGGACTTCTATTTGTTTACAAACTACTCAAGAAAAGGTAAAAGCAGTTAAATTAAAATCTGGTAAGACAAGTTTCTTTTTAAAGGTTTAGTAGAAATCATGGATTTAAAAAAAAAAAATAGGGCTGGAGAGATGGCTTAGCAGTTAAGTCGCTTGCCTGCAAAGCCAAAGGACCCAGATTCAACTCTCCATGACTCACGTAAACCAGATGCACAAGGGGATGCACACATCTGGAGTTTGTTTACAGTAGCTAGAGGGCCTGGTGCGCCCATTCTCTCCCTCCCTCCTCCTCCTCCTCCCCCCCCCTCTCAAATAAATAACTAAAAATATTTTTTAAAAAATTAAGGTGACTTCCAGGTAATATGGCTGCAGAGAAGTCACATCAACCCAGCCTAGGGAGGGAATTGAGCAAAACCACAGCAAATACACTCTTCGCCAAAAAGTGAAGGTGTATAGGTTTTTATCGAACATAGCAGAGAAGCAAGAGAGACTAAGGTCTATAAGAAAGGAGAAAATAGGCCAGAATCCTACGAAGGCACTTGTGGACCTGGACCAGATCCACGCACCCACCTGGCACAGAGCTGCATGAGCAAAGACCAAACAAGAAGATTTTCCAACTGCATCAGCCTCCTGATAAAGTCAACAAACCTGAAGGGTTAGGGTTAGGGAGCTGCTAAAGGGGGACACAGGCAGGACCAGCTAAGCAGTTGCAGTACAACTCCAGGTTTCTGGCACTCTCCATCCTCCAACCAACTGAAACAACTGAAACTAACACCACTACTCCTCAAACTTTTCCATAAAATAGAAAAGGAAGAAATTCTACTAAACTCCTTCTACAAAGCCAGTATCACCCTCATACCAAAACCAGACTAAGACAGAAAAAAATATAAAATTACACATCAATCTCCCTCATGAACACAGATGTAAAAATTCTGAACAAAATATTGGCAAACAATACAAGAATGTATCATAAACATTATTCACCCTGACCAAGTAGGCTTTATCCCAGAGATGCAGGGATAGTTCAACATATACAAATTGATAAATGTGATACACTATATAAATGGACTGAAGGACCAAATTGACATGATCATCTCAATAGATGCAGAAAAAGCATTTGACAAGATGCAGCATCCCTTCATGGTAAAAGTATTACAGAAACCAGGAGTAGAAGAAACATACCTCAACATAATAAAAGCTATTTATGACAAACCTATAGCCAACATAATGCTAAATGGGGAAAAACTTGAAGCTTTCCACTAAATTAAGGAACAAGACAAGGGTGTCCACTCTCCCCACTTTTATTTAATATAGTGCTAGAAGTCCTTGCTATAGCAATAAGGCAAGAGGGATACAAATTGGAAAGGAAGAGGCCAAATTATCATTATTTGCAGATGATATGATTCTATACATAAAGGATCCTAAAGACTCTACCAGCAAACAATTAGAGCTTATAAACACTTTTAGCAATGTAGCAGGATACAAAATTAACACATAGAAATTAGTAGCTTTCCTATATACTAACAATAATCATGCAGAGGATGAAATCAAAGAATCTCTCCACTCACAATTGACTCATAAAAAATAAACTACCTTGGAATAAATGTAAACAGGGAAGTGAAAGAGCACTACAATGAGAACTTTAAAACACTCAAGCAAGGAGATCCCTGAAGACCACTTCTTATTCATCAAGGAAATGATCCAACATGAGCACATCACAGTCATAAATATACATGCACCAAACACAGAAGCACCACAATTTATAAAACAAAATCTACTTGACAATAAAAGAGAAATAAACACCTACATCACCATAGTAGGAGACTTCAATACTCTACTATCATCAATGGATAGATCATCAAACAAGAAAATCAACAGGGAAATAATAGAGCTCAACAACATCATAGAGCAACTAGATCTAACAGTTATCTACAGAACTTTCATCAATGCTACAGAATACACATTCTTCTCAGCAGCCCATGGAACCTTCTCCAAAATTGACCATATATTAGGCCATAAAGCATGTCTCCATAAAGTCAGAAAATTGAAGTACTTCCTGCATCATGTCAAATCACAATGCTTTAAAGCTGGAAATTAACAATAAGAGATATATCACAAACTCCACCAGCTCCTAGAGACTAAATAACACACTTTTAAACAATGAATGGGTCATGGAAGAAATCAAAAAAGAAATTGTAAAATTCCTAGAATTGAATGATAATGAAAACACAACCTTACCAAAACTTATAGGACACAATGAAGGCAGCCCTAAGGGGAAAATTCATAGCCTTAAATACCTTCTTTACAAAGAGAGAGAGATCCCAAATCAATCACCTTACTGTCCACCTAATGGCGCTGGAAAAACAAGAAGAATCCAACCCAAAGAGGTCCAGATGTAAAGAAATAATCAAGACCTGGGCAGAAATTAAAGAATTGGAAACTAAGAAAACAATTTCAAAAAAATTGTTGAAACAAAGAGCTAATTTTTTGAAAAAAATAACTAGATTGGCAAACTCCTGGCCAAAGTGATCACGCAAAAAAGAGAAGTCTCAAATTAACAAAATCAGAAGAGAAAAAGGAGAGATCAAAACAGATCAGTGAAATTAGCAGAATCATAAGGGCATTCTTTCAAACTTCTACTCCACAAAATTAAATAATCTGGAAGAAATTGATGGAATTATAGACACCACCTATCAAAACTGGAGTATATAAATCTCCTATCAAATTCATAGACATTGAAAAGGTAATCCAAAACCTCCCCAAAAAGAAAAGTCCAGGACCAGATGGCTTCTCAGCTGAATTCTATCAAGCCTTCATTGAAGAACTGAAACCAATTTTTTCTGAAACTATTCTGAAAAACCAGAGACCAGAGAATCCTCCTCAACTACATTTATGAACCTAGTGTCACCTTAGTACCAAAAACCACTGAGATCAGGAACAAGATGGGGTGCCCATTCTCACCACTGCTCTTCAACATGGTACTACAAGTACCAGCCTAAGCAAAAGATAGGAGAAAGAAATAAAAGGGATACAAATCGTAAGGAGGAAGTAAAGTTAGCCCTATCTGCACATGACATGACCCTATATATAACTGATCCAAAATTCTCCATCTCAAAACTTCTAAAGGTGATAAATTCCTTCAGCAAAGTAGAAGGATATCAATGTACAAAAAAACAATAGTTTTCTAAATATGCAAAGGACAAATATACAAAGAAAGAAACCAGTGAGGATGTCCCATTTTCAATAGCAACAAAACACATTCCTTAGAAGAACACTAACCAAGGACGTGAAAGACCTATATAATGAAAACATTAAAATGCCCAAAAGAGAAACAGAGCAGTACTTAAGAAGTTAGAAACTCCTCCCAGGCTCCTGGATAGACAGAATTAATATTGCAAAAAATGGCAATTCTACCAAAAGCAATATACATATTTAATGTAATACCAATAAAAATACCAGCATCATTCCTCAACAATGATTCAAAAACTGATCTTAAAATTTATATGGAATGTCAGAAGCTTCAGATATCCAAACATATCCTCAGCCAAAAAAAAAAAACCACCACTTCTGGCAGTATCGCAATACCTGATCTAAAGGAGTATTACAAAGCCCCAGTGACAAAAACAGCATCGTACTGGATTTAAAACAGAAACATAGACCAATGGGACAGACTGAAGACACACACCTTAGGTCAACTAATGACAGTTGCTTGATCTTTCACAAAGGTGTCAATAATGTAGACTGGAGAAAAGAGAACATCTTCATCAAATGGTGTTTGATAAATTAGATGACCATATGTAGAAAAATGAAATTGGCCAACTCATTTCGCCATACACAAAAATCAAGCCCAAATGGATTAAAGACTTCAATACAAGACCTGAAACTCTTCAACTACTGGAAGAATAAATAGGAGGCACTCTCCATGATACAGGACTGGGAAAAGACTTCCTGAACAAAACCCTAGTAGCCCAGGAAATTAAACAAGCACTCCAAACAATAGGATCGCATGAAACTAAAAAGCTTTTACACAAACATACCATAAGCAGAGCCAATAGATCACAGAATGACAACCATCACATGATCTCATTCCTCTGAATTTTAACCTAGGCCAGCCCGAGTTGCTGACATACCTGAATAGCATCTCAAGGATTGGACAACAGGGTGGGTAAGGCTTGGGGGAAGGAAATGTGTGGAGGCGGACCAAAACTGAACCCAAATTTAACTGTCATCATAGAATCCTATATGATGGACATCCAACTAAAAGGTGGAACCCTCAAAAGGACTTTAGGGGGAGTACTTGAATCAAAGGGCCCTGGAGAGGGTGAGACAAACCTAACATCAAATTTCTCCTGTTTCTCTTCCTTCTCTTTCTCTTTTTCCTTGGTGCTGGCCTGTAATTCCCTGTACCAGGATGTTGTCTACATCCATAATGAGCTGCTTGAGAGACCTACTAGATCTCCAAAAACAAACAAGACAGACATCTGTCAGAGCACTTGATTACCCACCAGAAGTTAACGATAAAATCCCCTGCTAAAGACACCATATCCTGTCAGAACAGACCATGGGGAGATCTGATTGGAATCCAGAAGATTGCCAGTCCCCAAACTGAAAGTCCATCTAGGGCAGGAAGACTCATCATGAGCTCCAGGGGGAAAAAGACAGACACATAGATCAATGGAACAGAATAGAGGACACAGATGTTAATCCAAGCAGCTACAGCCATCTGATTTTTGACAAAAATGGCAAAAATACTCATTGGAAAAAAACATGGCCTCCAAGTGGTGTTGGGAAAACTGGGTATCTATATGTAGAAGGATGAAAATAAATCCTTGTCTTTGTGCATGCATAAGAATCAAGTCCAGATGGACTGGGAACCTTAGTATCATACGTGAAACTCTGAAATTGTTATATGAAAAGGTAGGAGAAACCCTTCAACTTACTGGCATAGTCAATGACTTTCTGAATATAACCCCAATTGGTCACGAAAGAAAACCACTAATCAACCACTGGAATCTCATGAAATTACAAAACTTTTCTACAGCAAAGGACACTGTGAATACAGCAAAGAGACAACCTACAGAATGGGAGAAAATCTTTGCCAGCTATACATCTGACAGAGAATTATTATCCACAATATATTAAAAAAAAACTCAGAAAACAATAAAAAATCAAACAAGCCAATTAAGAAATGTGTCATGGAACTAAACAAAGAGTTCTCAAAGAAAGAAATATAGATGGCATATAAGCATCTAAAAAAGTGTTGTACATCCTTAGCCATCAGGGAAATGCAAATTTTCAGTGCCAGGGAGGGGATACCTTCCAGTGAGTTGTTGGCCAGGGAAGTCCCTGATACCCCCAAAACATTATAGGCCACTGCTGAGGCCCTTGGCTTCCCATCAGAACAGATAGTAAGACCCTATTGGTGAAGACTCCATATACTTGGGCTGCAAGGCCACTGAGAAATCCCGCTGGAACTGAGCTGATAACGTCTTCCATGTAGACCAGCTGACAGAAAGCTGGAAGAAGCCATTCTGCATGCAGTTCAGTTGGAGAAAGACAAATCACCAGTGAAGATACTCAACAATGGAAACTGCAAGCCTTATATTTGGCCAGCCAGGCCAAATGAGCCAATGGGTGCAATAGTGGCACATCTGTTATGGGGGAAACCAACCACCCTCTAATTGGACTGGAGGTCTGCTCCATGGGAGGGAATTACATCCCTTATACTGAAAACTTAAAACAGGTAGTCATGAGTCCTAGGGGTGTAACGTCTGATGTTGTCTGGCTAAATGTATATTCTATGCTTATCAAACTGCCCAGTAAGCACTTCTGCTAATGTTCATACACTTATATTAATACTACTCTCACTTTTGGTAGAGAATCTTTTCTTTTCAGATGGCAGTGACCTTGGGATGACACAGAAGGTATCATAGTGATGGAAAGAAATGACCGCAATGCTCAGTACTGAAATATCTCTATCACACCTTCCAAGGCTCAGGGTCTAATGTGGAAGAGGTGATGGAAAGAATGTAAGAGCCAAAGGAAGGGTAGGATTCCATACAACATGCTCCCTCCAGACACAAGATGGCCTGCATATCCATGGCCTCACAGTGCCTGACACTACCTGCAGAAGACCATCATAAGAGGAGGAAAAGATCATGACACCAAAATTAAAAGAGAGACTGATTGAGATGGGGAGGGGGTATGATGGAGAATGGAGTTTCAAAGGGTAAAGTTGGGGGAGGGAGGGTATTACCATGGGATTTTTTTTATAATCATGGAAATTGTTAATAAAAATTTGGAAGAAAAATAAAAAATAAACTATCTTGAGCCAGGTGTGGTGGCACATGCCTTTATTCCCAGCAGAGGTAGGAAGATCGCTGTGAATTCAAGGCCACTCTGAGACTACATATTGAGTTCCAGGTCAGCCTGGTCTAGAGTGAGACCCTACTTCGACAAACCAAAAAAAATAAAAACTGCTTTGAGATTTCATCTCATTCCTGTCAAAATGACCATCATCAAGAAAATAAATGTTGGCAAGGGGGGCTGGAGAAATGGTTTAGCAGTTTTAATGCATTTGCCTACAAAGCCAAAGGACCCAGGTTCTATTCCCCAGGATCCACGTTAGCCATATGCGCAGGGTGGTGCATGTGTCTGAAGTTTGTTTGCAGTGGCTAGAGGCCCTGGTATGCCCATTCTCTCTCTCTCTCCCTCTTTCTCTCATGTCAAATAAATAAATAAAAGTGAAAATATTTAAAAAGATGTTGGTAAGGATGCAAAAAATGGGGAATACTTCTACACTGTTGGTGGTAATGTAGTCTGGTACAGCCATTGTTGAAATCAGTGTGGAGCTTCTTGAAACCACAAAAAAGAGATTTACCATATGATAAAGCTATCGCACTTCTAGGCATGTATCCTAATGACTCTTCTCACTACCTTAAAGATACTTGCACAATCATGTTTGTTGCTGCTCTATTCACAACAGCTAGGAAACGGAACTAGCCTAGATGTGCCTTACAGGTGACTGGATAATAAAGATGTGGTATATTTACACAATGGAGTTATATTCAATGATAAAGAAATATGAAATTTGCAGGGAAATGGATGGATCTGCAAAGGATTATACTAAGTGAGATAGCCCAGGCCCAGAAAGCCAAATGTCACCTGTTCTCTCTCATATGTGGATCCTAGCTACAAATGTTTAGATTTGTACTTGAGCAAAATATTGGTGGCAGAAGACAGTAAGCTAGAAAAAGGCTATTAGGGAAGGAAAAGAGTGAAGGATTTTAGGGGATGGCATTCTATACTTGTAAGTAGAAGAACAGATCATACAGAGTGAAATGGTCTAAGTGAGGCCAGGGGAAAAAAATTCAGTAAGAGAACAGTGGGGGAGGGCCAGTCAAAATTCAAATTAATCTGAATAAAACATATGAAAGCCTACTTCTTTGAATAATGGCACATCCAGAAGCTATAGATTGCTACTAAAAAATTTTCGGTGCCAGGGATGGGATACCTTCCAGTGAGTTGTTGGCCAGTGAGAGGTCACTGTTCCCTCCAAAACGTTACAGACTATTTCCAAGGCCCTTGTTTTCCCACGAGTAACAGTTGGTAAGACCCTATTGCTGAAGACTTCACATGCCTGAGTGGCACAGTCACTGAGAATTCAAGCTGGTGCTGAGCTGAAAACCTTCTCCCTGTATATCAGCCAACTGAAAGCCGGAAAAAGCTGCAATGCATGCAGCCCTATGGGAGACAGAAATCAGTAGCGGTGAAAACGATGGACACTGGAAGCCTAAATTCTGGCCAGACGGGCCAAATGACTGAACGGGTGCAACAGTGGCATGTCTGCTGTGGGAAAAACCAAATGCTCCCTCATTGGGCTGGAGGCCCGCTCTATGGAAGGGAATACATGCCTAGTACTGAAAACCTATCCAAAAGCCCAACAGGGGAGGTCATGAGCCTTAGGGGTATAAAGCCTGCTCGTGTCTGCCTAAGTGCATATATTATGCTCACCAAACTGCCCTGTAAACACTACACTTAACGTTCATATTTCTATATTAATGCTACTCTCACTTCTGGTGAGAGAAGCTTCTCTTTTCAGATATCACTGACCACTGGGATGACCCAAAAGGCAACATAGTGCTGAGAAGTGACGGGGGAGTATCCAGCACTGAAACACCTCTATAACACCCTCCAAGGCTCAGGGTCTATTGCAGAAAAGGGGGCTGGAAGCATGTAAGAGCCAAAGGAAGGGGAGCACCCCTTACATACAACTATCGAGACAGAAATTAGCCTTGGCCAGGCATGGTGGTGCATGCTTTAATCCCAGCACTCAGGAGGCAGAGGTAGGAATATCACTGAGAGTACGAGGCTACCCTAAGAATACAGAGTGAATTCCAGGTCAGCCTGGGCTAGAGTGAAACTCTACCTCAAGAAAAAAAAAAAAAGAAATTGGTCTTGATATTCATGACATCACAGTGCCTAGCAATATATTCCCTAAGACCTTTGTAATAGGAGAAAAAGATGGTGGCATCAAAATAAAAAAGAGATTAATGGAGTAAGGGAGGAGATATGATGGAGAGTGGAGTTATGAAGAAGAATGTGGGGGAAAGGAGGGAATTATCATGGTTTGTTTGTAAGTATAGAACTTGTCAATAAAAAAAATTTAAATAAAAATTAATTCAAAATTAGTACTATTTTCACATATTTCATTAAAAAGAGTTTGTCTCTGAGACTCCAAATATTCAGTATTTTACTATGTCTAAACTTACCCTCTCTATTATACAATTCTCATTCTTATTAAATCTTTTCAAAATAAAATGAAACTCCAGAAATGTACTACTTTGCACATGAAATCAAATCTGCCAACTGGATTTATAAAGAGAGGTAGAGTAAATATTTTCTTTACCGTTTCAATTTGGAAATGGCTGTTAGTACAGAACTATCATAAAACATAACAGGAGTCATGTACATTTAAGAAGCATTTAAAGTATTTTGTTTATACTGTAGAAGCAAACAAAATCCCTGCTGCTTTCTTAGTCACTGTATTATACATATTGAGACCCTGGATTATTGATATTATTTTACCAATTTACAGAAAGATTCACTATGCTCTGGGATTATGACAGTTAATACTGATATCATTGAATCACCTTAAGGATTAGTGAGGCATATATTTAGAACTAGACTGACTGAAGGTGTAAGACCTCCCCTGAATATGGGAGGTACCATTCCACAGAAGAAAAGTGGGGAAAGAGGGGCTGGAGAGATGGCTTAACGTTTAAGGCACTTACCTGCAAACCCAAGGACCCACAGTCAATTCCCCAGGATCCACGTAAGCCAGATGCACAAGGTGGTGAGTGCCTCTGGAGTTCATTTGCAATGGCTGGAGGCCCTGGCATGCCCATTCTCTCCCTCCCTCATTCTCTCTTTTTCTCTTTCAAATAAATTTAAGAAAATGGAGAAAGCAAAAAAGGAAAACAGAAATGCACCCAAAATCTTATCCTCTACTTCCTGACACAGCGAACCACTCTACTCAGACATGTGCTCTCATCACCTTATAGAATGTGACCAGACAACCATGAACTGAACTACCTGATGCCATGAGCCAACTGAAGTAATTTCTCCCTTTAAATTTTTTTGGATATTTGGTTAGAGCAATATAAAAGTAAACAATACAGGGATGAAACAGTTGACTTATCCATTCTAGAGGTCTATATATATCCTCCAATAATTTTCTCCTACATACTGAATGAGAAATCACCTATAAAATTTTAAGTATTTTAATAATGTAAATGTCTTAATGATGAAAAATAGTAGACAGAAACTGTATAGGTAGCTGGGGGCTATAAGGCCCCCCCAAAAAAGTGGAGGTATTTTTCCCCCTTTCTTGGCTAAAAGCTAGAACCAACCTTACTCCTGTGGTGGGGAAAAGAGAATCCAGTTGTTCCTTATCTTTTTTCCTAAAGGAGTCTTCACAGCCACCACCTTGCTGGAGGCCAAAAATGTCAGAAGGTGTGTTCTCTTTTTCCAAAAAAGAATACTCCATCTCTAGAAATCTGATTAATCTGGGTTCTCCTTATCTTCATGGTGAATTATCTCTTCTTACCTAAAAAATGTCCTCTTCTTATAGCTGCCCCCACACCCATCAGCTACCAGACAGATGACTTGCTGGGGACCCCTCCTGCTTTACAGGATCACTGCCTTCTTTCCTTCTCCTCAGCTCAAAATCTTTCTAAATTTCACCCTCTATGGTCTTTGGATTTCATTTGTACAATTCTTAAATCAAGAACCTAGAGGACAGAGATATTGGAAGTTTTGTGTGACCTTGACCATCCAGCACACTAACTCCTGGGTTAAAGTCCAAGTAGGAGCCAAGATTGCACTGTCACTCTCAAAAACACCCCAAATTCCCGTATTTCATAAAGGCTCAAAATAGTAAGCAGAACTGGGATGAAATCTGAAAAATACTTCTGGACCTCTGTCAGTTATACTTTCTAAAATGTTCTCTCCTTCCCTCCTTTCTCCATGGTTCCTTAGTCCTTAGCAACTGAAGCTTTTTCTTCAAAAAACAATATTGATCAGTGAAGGCAGGTAGGAACTGCAGGAAAGGAAGACATTGCAAACCACTGCACTATTTGTCTCAGTCTGGTTTAAAGGTGTCTTGATGTAATTTCTTCTATAAAATTAAGCTCTATAAACTCACAGGCTATGTGTGATATTGTCCTCTGTGGTAAAAAGCAGCATACTGTAATCATTAAAATGTTCACATAACCCTAAAAAAATGTAACAAATTCTTAGTAAAACAGAAGAAAAAGGAACAACTATGAAACTTTGTTGTGTGTCTGATGTGTAAATTTGGTTCAAATACGCAAACCATTGAAAACCCAAGTTTTAATTTAAAACACTGAAGGAAATTTTAAATATCAAACAAAATCTTAAGTGTGAAAAAATATATATCTCATCCAAACAATCCCCTATACATTCAATAACTGTCATTTATTCTAATTTCTTTCATTACAATATATATTTTCTATATTCCCTAAGCAACAATAGTACCATGCATGAAAAACTGAAAAATTACATACCCATAAAGATCAGCCCTCTGAACCCACAGTCCTCTCTGTGTCTTTTTCATATCCTATACTATGCTAATAAAACTGTTTGCAACATATCTATGACACAGTGTTACTGACCTGTTGGTTCTTCACCAGGCAAGTGATACCATCAAAACTATAGCAAATACAAACTTTAAAACTGAAGCAAATAGGGGCTTAGCAGTTAAGGTGCCTGCCTGCAAAGCCAAAGAATCCAGGATCAATTCCCCAGGATCTAAGTAAGCCAGATGGCACAAGATAACACATGTCTGGAGTACATTTGCAGCAGCCAAAGGCCCTAGTGCACCCATTCTCATTCTCTCCCCCCCTCCCCCTCCCCCTCTCTCCCTCTCTCCCTCCCTCCCTCCTTCCCTCCCTCTCTCTCTCTCTCCCATATATATATATGCCTCTTTCTCTCCCTCTCTCAAATAAGTAAATAAAAATGAAATAAAAGTAAAGCAAACAGAAATCTACAATTTTGGTATGGCAGTGTAGCTGATGTATAAAATGTAATATATAGGAGCATTCAAAAATTGCAATAAAAGCCAGGCATGGTGGCGCACGCCTTTAATCCCAGCACTGGGGAGGCAGAGGTAGGAGGATTGAATGAGTTCAAGGCTATCCTGAGGCTACACAGTAAACTCCAGGTCAGCCTGGGGCTAGAGTGAGACCCTAGCTCAAACCCTCCCAAAATAAATTGCAAAAAAAAAAAAAAAATCCCAGTGTCATTATATTTTAAAACTTTAAAATGTCAAATCTAGCTATGACATACATATAAATTGCAGAGATCTGATGTATCACAAATATGAAACTCAAGAAATACTAAGCTACATACAACCATATTAACATGTCAGTTCAGCTATTTCCATTGCACAGTACTGGTATAGATGATAAGACAGAGTAACTTACAAGTCAGATATTCTCCTTATGGATAACATTAAACTCTTGTCAGCACCACCCAAGTTTCATTTCTACCAAGAATGCATTCAAAATAATGGAAATTGTTTACATTATAAGATTTTGCATAGGCCCAGATTTTAAGGCATCGCTTAAATAAAAGTATGTATTTCTTATTATCAAAAATGAGAAAACATAGTAACCAACAAGAATGTCATATTCACATACTCTAATGCAAAACTGTGAAGTTTAAAAGACAGTGATATAGATATTAATATACTAATAGTACTAATACACTAAATCTGAGACATACTTAAACATTAAATATCATTACAAACTAAATAAGCACAAAGTTCACTAGGGCTTTTATAATACTTAGAAGTTGGGTTATACCCCAAAATGTGTTGTCTTTATGGAACTTACCTTCTAAAAACATTGTTGGACTGAAATTTGTACTGTCACCTCCTGAAACTATCATCTCTTTTAAGAGGACAAAGGTACAAAATCAGTGTGTCCTTTTCCCTCTTCCATTTGGAACCTTTAGCAAATACAATAGAGTTGTTCTCAACAATCACCCTATTCTAGCATGTCATACAATGCAATAGTGGCTAGAAAGCTTAAGCACCCCTTGGTGAGGCCCCCATGCAACTAGAGAAGTACATGTACCTACATTTCACAAAACAAAGAAATTTCACATTCCTAAGAAACTAGAAGACAAAACACAGGGAAAGATAGAAACCAAAAATGTAGATCTAGCAATAATGTTGGGCTAGTTAATGATTCTTCTAGGACTGCTTCTCATTCACCAGTTTCCAAACTGAAGCAAGATTATGTGAGTTGAGAAACCAGAGATGGCCCCAGTTGTCTTGGTACAACAGCTAAAAAATATGTTTCTAGGACTTTGTCCTATGGATGTAGTCTATTCTTTCTGGTCCCTCAGAAACTCCATCAACTGTCACTCCTGAATAAAATCTCTTCTGTTTAAACTAGTTCTTCTAATGTTCCTATTGTCTGCCACTGAGAATTTCCTGGAATATATGGGCAAGCATCCAGAACACATTGAAGTTAGTCTCAAATGCCAAACCAAAGGGTGAAAAATATAAGTATAGTTGCACCACAATGTGAATATACTTACTGTCATGGAGTTGCACATTTAAAAATAGTTGAAATGGTAATATTATATAATATATATATATATTATAGTAAAAAAAAAAACATGGATTTTTTTAAGAAACATACCAAAAAAATCTATATAGACCTAAAAATCACAAACTCAAATCTGTGGTTATTAACTTATTATTTTCCAACAGTATGAAGCAAGTAAGTCACTCAGTTTCTTTTTTTAACATTTTAAAGGATTTTAAAATGTTTATTTATTCGTTTATTTGAGGGAAGGGGGAGAGGCAGAGAGAGACAGAATGGGCATCCCAGGGCCTCCAACCACTGCAAAGGAATTCCAGATGCATGTGCCCCCTTGTGCACCTGTCTTACCTGGATCTTGGGAAATCAAACTGGGGTCCTTAGGCTTCACAGGCAAATGCCTTAACCACTAGGCCATTTCCCCAGCCCTCACTCAGTTTCTCAATCTCCAAATAGAAAAAGCAAAAGGAAAACTTAGGTATAAAACAGACACTGAAATTATGCAGTGTGAAAGGGGTGGAAAGAAGGTGATACGTGGAGCAAAAATTACCATATGCCCATTATTGGCCAAATGTTTTACATGTTCTTATTTAATCTTTACTCCTTTGAGGTGGATGTTATTTACTATTGTAGTGATTAAAAAAAAAAAAATGGAGGAAGTAAAGCTAAGCAACTTGCCCAAGGTGTATTATCTAGTGTCTGTTGGCATAATGACAGATGGAGGTCTGACTGACTCACAGGCCCTGGTTCCTTCCTCTAGCCTACCTTTCTCTTTCTGGTGACACAGCCACAGTGCTCAGCAGGCAAGGGATAATTAAATTATCCACTGAGATGGAATCATTTCAGAGCCAGGAAAGCAATTCCTAAAACATGTCACCTTGGCCATTAATATAGTATGCTCTGTAGAGTCAAGTGTGATGTTCAGATACAGAAATAACTACATGGTGATTATTATAATGATAATAGCATCCAGCTACCACTTACCAAGGGTCTATTACATGCAAAGTGCTTCATATACATTACTTCAATTCTGAACATCCCAGTAAGGCATGCACAGTAGGTGCTGCCTTCATTTTTACAACAGAGGGGGGAAAAAATGAGATACAGAGAGATTGAGTTTAGCCATGGATTACTATTCAGAGTTCAGAACTAGCATGAACCCAAATCTCCAACAATGCTCAAGGATGTGGCCAGGAATCACACCTCACACTTCCTTTTTTTTTTTTTTTTTTTGTCTATAGAGCCAAACTCTTAATGCCGGTAAATATTCAGTAAATCATGGGTTTTTACTTGGCTTATTCAGTGCATACCACTAAGACTGTGTAACTTTGTCTAGTGCAAATATGGAGTCAAGAGACATGACTATCAGTGTATGTTCCCAAGAGCAAAAGTATCAGACAAGCTCTCTTTTCCCACACTGTTCTAACCTATACTTCACTTCCTCATCACAGAAAGACATGAAAAGCACTATGACTTGCTCCATCAACCCTAGTATACCTGTTAAGAATTAGGCATAGAGAACAGTGTAAGAGCCAGAAAAACGCCTTCAAATTATCTGTAGTGCTTAAAGCAGATTCATCATTCCTGCCCTCAAATTCCCATTCACAATCTCTAAAAGTAATGAGCTCCACGTTATATTGATATAGGACAATTAAAAAGTTCAATTAGGGCTGGAGAAATGGCTTAGCGGTTAAGCGCTTGCCTGTGAAGCCTAAGGACCCTGGTTCGAGGCTCGGTTCCCCAGGTCCCACGTTAGCCAGATGCACAAGGGGGCATCTGGAGTTCGTTTGCAGAGGCTGGAAGCCCTGGCACGCCCATTCTCTCTCTCTCCCCCTCTATCTGTCTTTCTCTCTGTGTCTGTCGCTCTCAAATAAATAAATAAATAAATAAAAACTTTAAAAAAAAAAGTTCAATCATTATCATCCTAAAACTTATTAAGCTCTAAGGAGCTTTTTTCATACCTAGTTTAGTCACCAAACAATAACTTATACCAAAGTATTGAGAGAACCTGGGGAAGGCAGGAGTCTATAGTCTATACATATAATGCATACATTTAACATGTAGAAACATACAGAAAGTGGCCATGACTTGTATTATAATTTACCTTTTGATTTTTACAAAATTGGCCTAATCTTTTAAAATATTTATTCACATTTATTTATTTGACAGAGAAAGAGAGAGAATGGGCACGCCAGGGCTACTGCAAACAAACTTCAGATGTGTCCAGCTACTGCAAACAAACTTCAGATGTGTGCACTCCTTGTGCAACTGGCTAACATGGGTCCTTGGGAATCGAACCTGAGTCCTTTGGCTTTGCAGGCAAACACCTTAACTGCTAAGCCATTCCTCTAGCTCTTTTCTTTTATTTATTTCAGAGAGAGATAGAGAGAGAAAGAGAAAATGGGCACACTAGGGCCTTCAGTCACTGCAAATGAACTCCAGACACATGTGCAACCTTGTGTGTATGTGTGATAATGCTTGCTTGCATCACTGTGAGTCTGGCTTATGTGGGACCTGGAGATTCAAATGTGAGTTCTTAGGCTTTGCAGGCAAGCACCTTAACTACTAAGCCATCTCTCCAGCCCTGTTTGGCTTAATCTTAAAAGAACATTAAATATTTCCCAGATCCACCTTTATTCTTAGCAAAAAACATTTTGAAGCAATGTGAACTCCTATACTTTCAAATGATGACAGTGAGCTATAAAGGTCAAGAAGACAGCCTAAGACAGTACACGCCCAGTGATGGATGGAGTTACTGTTCTCATTTACCTAAAAACAAACAAAGTTTACTTATTTCATATCATTATGACAAACCCATCCACATATGGAAATAAGAGCTGTGGAATTCATGTAAATATGTTCCCAAACCACAAATGCTAAGGTACATAGGAAACTCACTCCCATTAAGCAAAAAAACACTATTTAAAATTACATCCTAGCAAAAATAGCTTATATTAGCAGACTTCCATAAAACAAAAAGCAATAGCTAGTTTTGTTTCTGTTTCCTTCAATTCAATTCATCTGCACTTAAAGCCTACAAACACACATATCAAATAATAAGAACAGAAAAAGGAACTGTATGTAAAAGCTGATAGATATGACATTAAATTTATTCTTTTAAAAATTCTGCACACACAAAAAAAGATTTCTTAAGCAAATGGAAAAGACAGTCTACAAGCGAAAGAGTGCCTTCATGAATGAATCAATGCTATGGATAAGGGAGTAAGTGAATTATTGCACAAGTGGATTTCTATAAAAACAAATTTAGCTTCCTTGACTCTCTATTGCTGCTATTTTTAATCCCCTCACTTCTGCCTCCATATGATCCTCTCCACCATGCTATGCTCACTGAGCATGGCACCTCCACATTGAACTCACCAGCCTTTCTATCTAAGAGAACTGATTTCTTAATAAATTAATAATAAATTAATCAGTCTGTTGCTTTCTGTTAGAGCAACAGACTAAGTTAACCTAGAAATGATAATGTGGAGTTTTTCTAAAACTATCCATTGCAATATTTGAAGTTTCATATATACCTATAACAGTTTACCAGTACCTCATGAGCAGGCAGAATTCTAGAAAAGGTCTTTCTATCATGAAATCTTCCAAGGCCATGGAGTAATACCATGTGATTTCAAAAATAAGCTATAAGAAGTCAAGCTTAGGTCCCACCTCCTACTTAGCCCCCTCCTTCCTCGAACACTTAGAACAGAGTAACCACACTGTGAAGAAGCCTAGGCCATGATCAGAGGCAATATCCAGGTGTTCTAGCCCAAATCCAACCCACATGTATGTACATGCAAGCTCTAGCTTAGTGCCATACCAACAAACCTTCCCAGTTGCATACTCATAAGCAAACATGCATTATTATTGTTGTAAGAAATTGTTTCAGGGTTTGTCAAGTACCAAGAAATAACCAAAACAGACACCTTGGACTCTCTTCACAGCAAATCGAAGCTCTTAATGATTATCCCATGTAAACGAACATAACTTTTGAATTACCGAATTACACCTTTGACTTTGTGTTGACTGCAGGATAGGGTTAAGGTTTGAAACTTAAGGACTGCTTGATTCCCCTTTCAGAAACTACACACTTTGTTGAAAGAAAGCATCACCTCAAAAGCTACTATTTTATCTTTTCAGGGATAAGACTAAGCAAGAAAGCAAAGAAACTCACCTCCAAAAACACAAAGTCACTGAACCTATATTTTGACTTCACAATGAAAGATACATGCAGGAAGCTTTCATGAATTACCAATGCCATAGAGCACATTTTTTTTTTCCACAAAGTATTTTAGTAGAGAACACAAAACACAGTTGTGAGGGAAAAGCTCTATAGAAGTAACTGAAGGAAAAAAGAACATCACAATGCATCTTTTCTAGTGCAGACATCTATACTCTATGGATCTGTTCACTTGTTTTAGGCCAGTGTGTTGTTTACTGCAGTTTTGACTTTAATTCAACTTCTCAGTACTTTCACATATAATTTCTGATTAACTAAGCTAAAAATATGCTTTCATTATTGAAAAGTAACATAATTATTCATTTTTTTTTTTCATTCCAAGAATTGAACCTAGAGCCTCACACATAAATGCAGGCACTCTATCACTGAGCAACATCTCCAGTCCTTATTTTGCTTCTTTTAATTTTAAAGTAGAGTATAAGTAAGTTCAGGATGGCCTAGAGTTCACTTTGTACCCCAAGTAGTCCAAGAACTTATGATCCTGTTACCTCAGCCTCTCAAGCAGTCAATATGACAGGCTTGTACCCCAGGCTCCACTTAGTAAGTAGGTAGGTGGGTTTGTTTGTTTGATTTACAGTTTGGTTTTGCAGTGCTGACAATTACTCAGGGCCCTGCACATACTGGGCAAGAACTCTACCACTCACCTTAAGACTATTTAAATAAGAAAGTCTGCATGAATCCAGTGAAATGCAACTACAACAGAAAAACTGAAATTAGTTTACTTTATAAATTGGGGGAAGGTATTAGGATAGTAGCGGCAAATGCCACAAAAATGCTAGGGAGAGAGCTCAATCAGTAAAATGTTTGCTGTAAGAGCATGAGGACCTGAGTTTGACCCCAGTACTCATGTAAAATGCTTGGTGTGGGGGTGCATTCATAAGGTAAAGACAGGAGGATCCCTAGGGCTTGCTGGCCAACTAGTATAGCCTAATTAGTGAGCTCCAGGCTCATGAGAAACCCTGTTACAAAGGAGGTAGATGGCATTCCTGAGGGTGACGTCCAAAGTTGTCCTATAGCATCTCATGATATGGCACACATGAACAAGTGTACACATACAAATATAGGCGGGCACACAAACGTATGTACACATACAAGCAAAAATAAAGTACAGCGCTAAGAGATGGCTTAGCAATTAAGGTACTTGGCAGCCAAGCCAAGTGACCCAGGTTCAATTCCCCAGTACCCACATAAAGCCAGATGCACAGGGTGGCACATGCATTTGGAGTTTGTTTGCAGTGGCTAGAGGCCCCGACAAACTCATTCTCATTCATATTCCCTCCCTCCCTCCCTCCCTCTCTCTCACTCTCTCCCCCTCACCTCTTTCTCTTTCTCCCTCAAATAAATAAATGAAATATTTAAAAAAAAAAAAAAAAAAGAAAGAAAGAAAGAAAGTACTTATGGCTGCAGGTGTAGCTCAATGGTGGAAAGTTTGCTTAGCATGTGCATGGGCCCTTCATTCAATACTCAGTACCACAAAAACAATGTAACCCACAGATATTACTGAACTCCTTTTTACTTTAACTAAGCACTTAACATGCATTATAGCTGTAATTTTTGCAGTTTGAGTTGTGACTATAAAACCAACATGAATCCATTTTTCTTCTTAACAATTTAATGAACAGAAGATACATTCTTACTGCAGATCTCAGTAACCCCAGAATAAAGTATTTTTCTCCTCTTATTATATCAACAACTCTCACCTTATTTAAAAGGAACATTTATGATTTCTGTTTGGCAGATCTAATTTGCCAGCATCATTCCTCCTATGCTTTAAAACCATTAACTAAGTAGAATTAAAGTTAAATGAATACTTACCTATGACAACCCAAAAGTCAATGTAGTACCAAAGATCCTAAGTATACAAACAAGGGTGGCATTTATGGTGTGGACACACAACACAGAAATGATTCACTTCCCAGATAAAATAGGACAATAAGAGACTGTATCATGTTACTATGTCTACTCTTTAAAATGCGACTTATTCTTAGAACTTTCCATTTAATAATTTATTTGCAGAGAGAATATGAATGAATGGGTGCACCCGGGCTTGTTGCACTGCAAAAGAACTCCAGATGCATGTGGCACTTTGTGCATCTGATATTACGAAGGGTATTAGGAGACTGAAGTAAGACTGTCAGGCTTTTCAAGCAAGTGCCTTATCTGCTGAGCCATTTCTCCAGCCCTCCTTTATTCACATTTTTAACAACCATAGATGGTCTATAATAACTGAAACAATTTAAGCAAACTGGAAAGGGGGGTGCTACTGTATCTTGTTCACCTTTATACTCTAGCATCTAAAACATTGTTTGGAAAATAACGTGTGTACAGTACATTTTCATTGACTACATTACCTCCAGCTATAAACCTTGGTAATAGATCACCATGTTTCTCTTATGCTTTTTTTTTTCATAAAGAAGTTTTTTCAGTCAACATGTCATCAGTGTTACTTTTCTCACTTATTTAGAATGCATATTTCAACTCAAGTCACTTCCTTAAATAATCCTGTGATAGTTAATAATTGTCAAGCTAACAAGATCTGGAATCAAAAAGGATACAACTGAGGTAGGAAGCTTCACCCTAAACGTGAGTGGTACTAATCCATGGACTGGGGTCCTGAACTGCATAAAAAGAAGAAAGCAAGTTGGGCTCCAGTACTCATGCTCTTTGCTTCCTGACTGTTGATACAATGCGAACAACTGCCTCAAACCTCCTCTGTCATCATGTACTATACTGTACCTTCCAAGTATGAGCCAAAAGGAAACATCCTTCCTTAAGTTGCTTTGGTCCGGTATTTGGTCACAGCATCAAGAACAGTAACTACTACACTTTCCCTGAAATCCATGACCAGTTCAAATTCTATCTTTCCCCATTAGATTTTATATCTTCTTTGTTTTAGGACCAATTGAATTGTCTATTAACTTCCTCCGGAGCTCTAGAATGCATGTTCTGCGATATTAGAAAATGTATCTACTTTTCATCATCACCATTTTCCCAATCTAGTACAGAGCCTGGTAAATCATAGATGCCCAAAGAGACAGACACAAAATAGGTAAATAATTACATATGCCAATTTTCTTGAAGGGCATTTGTATAATCCAGTAAGTTTCAACTTCTATTCTGATCACCTTACAAGGTGATTAAAAACAGAAATCACTTTAAACAATATAGAAACATTTAACAAGATATATAAATGAATGGCAATGTAGTGAATTAATTGGAAATTGACCAACTATTATGTAAAATTCAAATCAAGGTATTCTAGAGAACTTCAAACTATAACCTTGAATTATTTAACAAGCACAGCAACACCCAGCAATTTGCAGATGCAATGAACAAGATACTACTCCATGGATAATTATTCAAGTAATAAGCAAACACTTATTCAAAGATAGTCAAACACAAGGAAGCATAACACCATGAGCATAAACCAGTAGAGACAACAGATTTATTAATTTTTATTTATTTATTTATATTGGGCTGGAGAAAGGGCTCAGTGGTTAAGGCGCTTGCCTGTGAAGCCTAAGGACCTGGGTTCAACTCCCTCCCCAGAACCCACGTAAGCTAGATGCATAAGATGGTGCATGCATCTGGACTTTGTTTGCATTGGCTAGAAGCCCTGACATGCCCATATTTTCTCTCTCTCTTTCTCTCTCTGTAGTATCTAAATAAATAAAAATAAGAAGTAAAAAAATTCAGTGAAAAATATTTAAACAATATTTTTTAAAATACTATTTTTTCTAAATACTGGTTTAGCAAATAAAGTACAATGTGCTTGGAAATAATGAAATACACAATATTCCTCTACATTTCCTTTTGATAAAAATTCAGAAATATTTTGACCCAAATCACAATGGCAAATAATGAATACTGTAACTTGTGGTGAAGTATAGGACTTCCAAATGCAGTTTGGCAGTTCCTCAAAAAGTTAAGCCTTATGAAGCTATTATGAAGTCAGCAAATGAATGAAAGGGTATCTGGGGGGGAAAGGCACTCAACTGAAGTTCTCCGTACAGATTTCACTCACAAAAGCCTGGGCTGGCCTGTCCAAGAGAGGATGTTAAAGCACCCAATACTAGCAAGAGTAGGAAGATATTACCAACGCTGGTACTATAATACCAAATGAAAGAAATACATTCCAACTCCTATGATTGCTAGTGCATTAACTTCCCAGAGCCCCTATAACAAAGTGCCACAAATGTAATGTATTATTTGGCAATATATGATCTCACCATTCTTGGGACTAGAAGTATAAGATTAAAGTGCCCTCAAGGCTGGTTCCTGTCTAAGCACATTGGAGGGGTATACCTTTAGCAATAAGACCTTACATGTCTGTTCTGGTGGGCAATCAAGGGCATTGGCAATACCTGTATCATTTTGGAAGCCACTGAGGCTTCCCTGTCCGACAACTCAGAGGGGAGGTATCCACTCCTATAATTGTTGTCATTTAATAAATAATTCAGAGCTTCAAGAAGCTGCATTATCTATCCATGTAGGGTAGCTCTGCTCACTTTTTTTTAATATTTATAATTAGTTTATGGAGTTTCCATATGATTTGTTAATATCTCCTCAGTTTGATTAACCCTCCCCCTCATTCCTCTGTCCCCAATCCCCACCCCCACAGCCACCCAAGTACTTTCCAATCACTTGTGCCTATTTCTCACACTATTTTAAGGCTTCTTCTTCCTTCATTGGTCTTACCAGTAGCTTCCTGGTCTCTACAGATATTCCAACTTAAACATAATATCTGAAAATTCAAAGCTAGTATCTGCATTATGAGTGAGAACATGTAGCATCTGCCTAATTTCCACTTTTTCTGAAGATATTCATACTGGATTAAGGGCCACCCAAATGATCTCATTTTGATAACTTCACAATCAAGTTAAAATCTGTGAAGTCCCTATCTCCAAATAAGGTGACAATTTAATGTACTATGTACTTCAATGAAAGATACACAATTCATTCCTAACAGCTAACACAATGATGGTGGAAGTAGAGGAAAAAGAAAGCTGTATATAAATAGATAATAGCACAAGCACTGAGGTCATGGCAAATATTTTATGCTATAACCTCGCATAAACCTTCAACTCTGTCTAATCTACCAAGATATGTACTTTGGTCTCTAGTTTACAACTTTGCTAGGAAAAAAATATATATATTTTGTGCGTGTGTGTGTGTGTGTGTGTGTGTGTGTGTGTGTGTGTGTGTGCATGTATATTTAAAGTTACCTTTATTTTATATATTTGTTTGAGTGAAAGTCAGAGAGGCAGATAAAGACAGAGAGTGAATGGGTGCACCAGCGCCTGTAGCCACTACAAACAAACTCCAGACACATGTGCTACCTTGTGCATCTGGCTTTATATGGATACTGGGAAACAGAACCTGAGTCCTTTGGCTTTGCCGGCAAGCCATCTCTCCAGACCCAGCTGATATATTTAACCTGAAACTAAAACCACATTTTCTTAGCTCACCTTTAGCCTCTCCGAGTCATTCTGTACCATACCATTTAATTCTGGCCTACTGGTAATCCTCAAGCTCCCCTTTATATGATCCAACTACTGACTTGGCTAGACCAGGCACTGTGGACATCACCAATTTTCTAGTGTGCATATCAAACAAATGCCTTCTGATAATCCATACTTAATTACCCAGTCTTGACAATTCCGCCACCATATTTCATGGAAAACCCTTCCTTTATTAAAGAATATTTATTTTTATTTACTTGAGAAAGACAGCATGCCAGGGCCTCTAGCCACTACAAATGAACTCCAGACGCATGCACCACCATATGCATTCGGCCTACATGGGACCTGAAGAATCAAACCTGGGTCCCTAGGCTTCACACACAAGTGTCTTAACCACTAAGCCATCTATCCAGCCCTAGCCCTTTTTTACTACCAGTATTACCCCAAATTCAAGTTCATATGCCATTTACCAGAACCAGTGACAGTCTCCCAAGTGGTCATCATGCCTCCATATTACTTCCAGTTCCAAGAAAACTACCTTGCTAATATCCCTAAAGTGAATCTTTTTCCACTTGTTGAAAAGAGAAGAAAACATGTTTGGATGAACATTTGATGTGAATGAAAGCTCTAGCAATTCCTTGTCGTAAGACTGTGGAGGAAGTCACATAACTATCTGAGCATCAGTTTGTCTCTAAGCATTGTAAAATGTCTTCATTAACCTTTCTACTACAATCTGCTATTCTAAATAAATGCTCCCCTCCCCCAGGATTTTTGTACCAATTATTTAAGGCCCAAGCTCAAGGATCACATCCTTTTAGAACCCCTAGACTTAATCCTTTAAAAAAAAAAAAAAAAAGAACTTTGGTTTATGCCTCTCTATACCATTTATCCACTCAGGAATTTATGTTAGTATTTCTTTCATATTAGAACAAAACACTCTGAGAGCCGGTCTATGTGCTTTATCCACTACAATCCTCAGTGCTATGTACAATAGGCAGAAGCACTTGTGGAAACTAATAGTGGCACTTAGGCTTCTGAGATTAATTGCAAAGGTTATATACAAAATTTATCACAAATAATTTATGTAGTTACCTATCTTAGATATGTTAACAGAAATTAAATGATTAATAAACTAAGACATGTCTAAAGAGAAAAATGACTTGCTCAAATTGGTAATTGAAACAAAGAAGAAATAAGACTTTATAAGTCTACTTACTAGAGATAATATAATTATCATTACAGTTAAACCTTATAAATTCAAAGTGATAAAACTTGTCACATTACCTCATTTTAAGATAATTTTCATAAATTATCAAATAATTCCATTTCAAAAACACTCAAATGTACAAAAGATTGAATACAACTTCAAAAATGGAGCCCAAAACTAAATGTCAACAAAATTTTGCCAGTATTTTCTATAAAATTAATCCGATGTGATGAATGAAGTTTGCCAGAGTAGAGTTTGTTATTCTTGAACAGCAAACAAGAGAATAAAAGAGGAAATCATACATAAAAGGAATAAACAGTCAATTACAGGATATGTGGAGATATTGATGTAAACAGTCCCATAGCTTTAAGTATTTTTGATTAAGCTTCCTATTTAGTTTCATCAGGTGGCGCCCTCGTGGAGAAACTATGTCATTGGCGTGGATTTTGAACACAGCCCTATTAGGTGTGTAGAGAACCAGCTTGAGCTCTGGCTGTTCATGCTTGCTGGTGTTGGCTTCTCTCTCTCTGTCACTGCATTGGTGGTATGAAAGTGAGCCAGCTCCTTCCACCAGGATAGAGCATCCCCTGGAATCTGTAGTGGTTAAAAAATAATAAAAAAAACCTTTTCCCATAACCTACTTCCTGTTGGATGTTTGTGCCAGTAACAAGAAGGTAACTGCAACAGTATACAACAAGCACAGAGTAACATTCTGAATAAATTAAAAGACTATATTTTGCAGATTTTGTTTTGTTTTGGTTTTGGGTCACACATCTATTGCAGAACATAAAAGAAGAAAAAACCATGGAGACATACATAGTTCACAGATGAAACAGATACAAAATGAATGAACAGATTAGAGAGTGGAAATGTCTAGTATAGACTATAAACAGTACCTGATTCCTTGGTTGAAAAAACTCTAAGAAAAAAATTGCACTACTGCACTATTGTGTATGAACATCCATGCTTATCCTCTCACACAGAGGATGTTACTCTCAAGGGATGTTACATGGGTCTCAAAATTCAGGCTGGGAAAATCCCAATAAAGAACAAGGTCATATGGACCATCCATTCCCTAGAAAAGACTCTACAAAAAGTATAGGCTTGAACATGACTACATAGTCTTTAGTCTTCTCTAAGTCCACAGCATTTATTTCAAACTGGAGAAGGAAGGACCCTGACACTGTCTGTGATAAAAAGTAGCTTTGTATTTGGGTTACCATATCATCTGCTCAGAAATTGAATGAATTACTAAGTTCTTTAATAATAAAACAATTAAACAAATTATTTTACATTTTAAAGTATGCAATCAATGTACACAGAGGTATGAGATTTAAGCTATGATATTTAATTGTCTATATATATGCAGTAACAGAGATTACTTATAAACTGATTGAACATCTGTATCTTCTGGCTTTTTAACCCTCTAAGAGACTTTGAACTCCTAAGCATTAAGAAATATTGAACTACTGAGCTAAGAAGGTATATCTCTGACCACTTACAAATCATGTGCATGGCACTAGACTCAATTCCTAGTGCAAAGGATCCCAACCCACCCCATCAATTCATCCAAGTGTTTTATCTCATGCAATGCAATATATAATGGACCTGTTTCTGTTTAACATTTTGAACTTCTCAGAAGGGGCTCTCTCCGCAGAAATATTGCTTGTAAGTACATAGAAATGTAAGACTTTACATGTCAATGGACAGAATTTGGAAGCATTTTAACTGCCTAATGAACTTGGCCTACCTTACTTATTTTCTTCAAGTCACTAAGAAGTGTTTTTCTTACTTCTACGACCTATCAGCAAGGGGAAAATGCCCTTCTGAAACTCTTTATGATCTCAGTTCTCTTGCAAATTATATGAACATATGAATTATGTTATAATATTTTATTGTCTTACTATCACTGGAATGAGAAGTACTTAAGAAAAAACATGTATCAGGAAACTTCAGCTAGTTCAAAGCTTGCTACAAAGAATGTATTCATTAAGTGTCCATCAATCACACAAAGCCACAGGCTGATAATAAAGAAAGATAGACAATGAGTACAAGCAGAGTAGAAGAGGGAAAATGCTTTGTTCAATACATATGCTTTAATATTGTGAAGGAAAGAAATTATGTATAAAACTCAATAAGTACCAACTGGTCTAAAAAATTGGACATGCTCAGTTTTGCATCAAAGTGCTAGTATAAATAAATAGAAATTAAACATTAAGCTTCACTTAACAAAAAAAAATCCTATTAATTAAAGATGTCTGGAAATGAAGTCAGTTCTAAGGGAAAAGGTGAGGGCTCTAGCACTGAGCTAGTTCTCCTTGAGCAGTTAGGCAATCAGGGCAGATTACTATTTACAGGATTAAGGAATCAAATGGAAAAAATAAAAATGAACTCTAAGCAATCCTCAAATATTGTTAAGTACACAAAAACAATGTTTATTATCTTCTTGAAAAAGATACACAGACTTCTAGGTAAGATGGCTGCATAGGAGTCACACTAATCCAGCCTAGAGAGGAATTTGAGCAAAACCACAGCAAAATACACTCTTTGTCTGAAAAGTGAAGGTATGTAGGGTTTTTTCCACCACAGCGGAGAAGCAGGAGACACTAAGATCTATCAGGAAGGAGGAAATCGGCCAGAATCCCATTAGGGAACTTGCGGAACCCAGCCAAAGGACCCACATGGCAGCTTGGCACACAGCTACAGGAGCACAGACCAAACAAGGGATTTTCCAACCTCACCAGCCTCCTTACAAAGTCAAGAAATCTGATGGGGAGACAGCTGGACACAGGCATGATGAGGAGCTGAGCATTTCCAGTACAACTCCAAGCTTCCTACAATCTCCCATCCTTGAACCAACAGAACCATGACCCTCCAGAGAAGGCATTCAACTTACAGTGGCAGGACTCCAAGCACAGCTGATGAAAGCCCCAGATTCACAACATAACACGGAGGGATTGAGGTGGGCACTCAGCATTGGTAAGAGTTGAAGCCACCCCAAAACGTAAGGAGGCAGACTGACCAAAAAAAAAGCAGGTACATAGGCCTGCACTGGAAATGCTAATCTCTCCTTCTATGTCAGGGCAGGTTATGGGTTACATATACTTTGTTGGATATACCATTCTCAATTAAGCTTTATTTGGGGTTTGATTATTGTTGCCTTTAATGCTTTCAGACTCTTAGGCCTTTGTCTTTTTCTTCTATCATTACTGGGGACAGGGTCTGAATAAGAACAAGGCTAAACTAGAACTCGTTTTAAAACAGAAATCTCAACCTCCAAGCTGAAAGGATTAAGGGTGTACAGCAACACACATCATTAGGGTTTGTGGCTTTATAAGATTATCTTTTTGTTTCAATCCCCATACTTGCATATCTTGTGCTGGTTTTTACTGACTGTGTATATGGCTGAGCTAAATTTTAGAAATTGCCAGTAAAAGGCTCTACCAAGCCCACTAGAATACTTAAACAGCAGGCAAACTCAACACCTAGGATTACTTCTCTGGATGGACTGGTGTACAAGAGCTACACTTGGCACCCTACACTCCAACTCTGAAGGTACATAAAGGTAGATTTCCAAAGAGCCACAGATTATTAGAAAACCCAAGCTTCAAATCAACTCAGGATGCAAAAATCGTAACATTATAATACAAATAAAAAACTGAAACAGGAAAATACAATTCCACCAGAAATTACAAATCCATCTAAAATGGCCCCAATGAGACTGTTTCAGATGAAATACCAAAGATTTTTAAAAAAATGATTTTATCTATACTCCAAAGAAATTAAAGAAGAAAACAGAGGAATTAAAGAAGAACACAAACTCCTGAAGGAATTCCAAGAGAACATAGGAAACCAGATTAATGAAATAAGGAGGTGATTACAAGACATGAGCAAGGAAATAGAAATATTGAAGAAAAACCAGCCAGAAATTCTAGCTCTGAAAAAAAACCAATCAAATAAATGCTCTGTGGAGATTCTCACCAGTAGAATGGATGAAAGAGAAAACAGAATATCTACACTAGAAGACCAGGTGGAAGATCTAGTCCATTCCAACAAACAGAAAGACAAACTAATAGGAAGGTATGAATGGGACTTTCAAGATATCTGGGACACTATGAAAAGACCAAACATAAGAATGCAGAATATAGTAGAAGGAGAACAATTTCAACCCAGAGGTTTAGTAGGCATTTTCAACAAAATGATAAAAGAAAAATTTCCCCAAATTTGGAAAGAAATGCCTATGCAGACACAGAAAGCTTTCAGAACATAAAACAGGCCAAACCTTGAAAGAACCTTTCCTTGCCATGTTATAATTAAGGTATTAAACATGCAAACCAAGCAAAATATACTGAAAGCAGTTAAAGAAAAAAAGCAAGTCACCAACAAAGGCAAGTCCATCAGAATAACAGCAGATTACTCAACACAAACTTTAAAAGCCAGAAGGACTTGAAATGACATATTCTAATTTCTGAAAGATAACAATTGTCAACCAAGATTCAGCAGTAAAGAAAAATTAAATTATGAAATTTGCAGGGAAATGAATGGATCTGAAAAGGATTATACTAAGTGAGGTAACCCAGGCCCAGAAAGCCCAATGTCGCATGTTCTCCCTCACATGTGGATCCTAGCTACAAATGTATAGACTTGTATGTGATCTGTAATCAAAAATCAGTAGCAGAGGCCAGTAAGAAGAGAAAGGCTATAAGGAAGAAGGAAAGGGAAGGACTTTAAGGGATGGTATGCTATATATGTAAACAGAAGAACAGATTTCAAGGAGTGGAATGGCCTAATAGAGCCAGGGAAAGAGTTTGAGTACGAAAAGGGTGGGGGGAGGGTCATTCAAAATTCAAGACATTCTTAATAAGACATATGAAATCCTACTTGTTTGGATAATGGCAAATCCAGAAGCCAGATTGCTACTAGAAAATTTTCAGTGCCAGGGATGGGATACCGTCCAGTGAGTTGTTGGCCAGAGATGTCCCTGCTGCCTCCAAAACATTACAGGTATTTGCCAAGGCCCTTGGTTTTTCAGGAGTAACAGATGGTAAGCCCCTATTGCTGAAGACTCCACATCCATGAGCAGCAAGATCACAGAAAAATCAAGCTAGTGCTGAGCTGAAAACCTTCTCCCTGTAGACCAGCCAACCATAAACTGGAAAAAGCTGCACTGCATGTAGCCACATGGGAGACAGAAGTCATCAACAGTGAAAACAGTGGACATTGAAAGGCTCAAGATTGGCCAGACAAGCCAAATGACCAAACAGGTGTAATAGTGGCATGTCTGCTCTGGGGAAAACCAACTGCTCTCTAATTGGACTGGAGGCCCGCTCTATGGGAGGGAATACATGCCTGGTACTGAAAACCTAATAGACTATGGCAGGGGACGTCATTGGTTTAGGGGTATAAAGCCTGCTCTTGTCTGGATAAATGCATTTATTACTCACCCCAAACTTCCCTGAAAAAACTACACTTAATGTTCATAATCCTACATTAATGTTACTCTCACCTTTGGTTAGAGAAGCTTCTCTTTTCAGATGGCAGTGACCACTGTGATGACCCATTGATATCCATGACCTTGCAGTGCCTAGCAATATCTTCACAAGACACTCATAATAGGAGAAAAACAATGACATCAAAATAAAGAGAAACATTCTTTCCAACCCCTCTTCCACAAATTTCCCTTAGCCATGTTGGGTTCATTTTAGGTCAGACACATTGGGTCATGATACACAGAGAAATTTCCTCCTACCCATAACTGATGGCTAACCCCACAATGCATGACCCACATACCCCAAAAAGGAGGGTCCATGTGGAGGGGGGAAGATAGGAAGGAGGCTAACAATGGTCCCAACCTGACTGTATTCACTGAGTACAAAACTAATATATATATATAAATAAATAAATAAATAAATAAATAAATAAATAAATAAGAGACTAATGGAGAGCAGAAGGGGATATAATGGAGAGTGGAGTTGTGAAGGGGAAATTGGGGGAAGGAAGAGAAATATCATGGTTTATTATGTGTAAGTATAGAAGTTGTCAATAATTTTTGTTTTGTTTTGTTTTGTTTTGTTTTGTTTTGTTTTGTTTTGTTTTGTTTTGTTTTGTTTTGTTTTGTTTTGTTTTGTTTTGTTTTTGGAGGTAGGGTCTCACTCTAGCTCAGGCTGACCTGTAACTCACTGTGTAGTCTCAGGGTGGCTTTGAACTCACGACAATCCTCCTATCTCTGCCTCCCAAGTGCTGGGATTAAAGGCATGCGCCACCATGCCCGGCTTAATAAAAAAATTTTTTTTAAAGAGAGATACATAGAAGTTAATATAAATGAAGCACTCAAGTCCACAAATAGAAATTGATTTCTGTCTTTTCCCCATGGAGTGCTAGAGATTAGACCCAAGGATGCACACATGCTAGGAAGTGTTCTACCACTACGCTACACACCTGTAGCCTTAGTTCAGATCCTCTTCATAAACCATCTATAAAGAATGGAAAATAACACCTTGGAGAGCCTCAAATTCCAGGCATTCAGCTTCCCTTGACTCACCTACTTTCTCCCACCACATGAGTTTGCACATGCTGCTCCTGCTTGATTGAAGCTAAGAGGTCTTTCCTACTTGACAATGTCAGATTATTTTTCATGACCATATTTCCTTGCCAGAGTACAGACCCTATAATTTCACTTACCACAGGATTATAGAATGACTGTCACATACACTGGCATGAATGTTTATTAACTATTTAGAGTATGGATGAATGAATACAGCACTGCCTGTATCCTAACATTTTTATAAATTATGATCTGAAGTAAATAGAAATCAACTTTCCTAAATTACAGCTAGCTACTTCTTTATCATATGTGATTAAACTATCTCCCACTAGGCTAAGGACAATAATAAAATACTTAGCTAAATATCAAAACAATACTTTTATATATGTTTTATTATGAAAATAGAACACATATTCAACAACTTTTAGCTTCACAATACATAAAAGAAATTTACTCTATGAAATTCTTTTAAGATTTTGACAAGACAAATGATTCTCAAGTCAAAATGTAGGTTAGTAAGCTGAAAGAATATAGTGAAAGTATGTTAAATTTAGTTAGCATGTTTCAATAGTGTAGTAGACAGATTCAGGTCCGCTAAGATGAACTTTCAGACCAGGCACAGTTATAGAGGAAGGGATTGATTGAAGCTTACAGATCCAGGGTAAGTTCCATAATGGCAGAAGAAGCTGGCCTATTTTCACAGGTCCAAGAAGAGAGAGAAAAGTCAAAAAGCCACACAGCACAGCACGTTTTAAGAATTCCAGCTAGGCACACTTTGTATATGTTTAGGTGACTGCCGATCCAAACTACAAGCTAATGAAACAATGAACATATTGGGGGGAATATATTCAAACTACCAGATTCCGCCCCTGGCCCCCAATAGATTTAAAACCATCATACACTGTAAATTGTATTTACTACAGTTTTAAAGGTCCCCACTGTCTTGACCAACTTTAGAGAGTGAGTCCTGGAAAATCAAACAAGTTAAATTTGTAATGGACTGATGTGCTTGGCTAAAGACATTAGACTGAAAGATTTAAGATTTTAAGTTGGAAAACCTCAAGCAAGCCGCTGTTCAAAAAAAAAAAAAGAAAAAGAAAAAAAAAAGGAAAAAGAGGGCTGGAGAGATGGCTTAGCAGCTAAGGTGCATACCTGCGAAGCCTAAAGACCCCACTTCGATTCTCCAGGTCCCATGTAAGCCAGATGCACATGGTGGTGCATGCGTCTAGAGTTCAGATGCAGTGGCTAGAGGCCTTGGAGTGCCCATTCTCACTTTCACTTTTTCTTTCTATCTGTCTGTCCCTCCCTCCCTCTCTCTGTCTTTCATATATAAATAAATAGCAAAAGTCTGGGTGTGGTGGCACATACCTTTAATCCCAGCACTCAGAAGGCAGAGGTAGAAGGATCACCATGAGTTTGAGGCCACCCTGACAGTACAGAGTGAATTCCAGGTAAGCCTGGGCTGCAGTAAAACCCCACTTCCAAAAACCAAAACAGAAAGAAAAAGGAGGAAGAGGAAAGTATGTTTAAAGAAAAATTTATGTCTAAGACAAACATTCTATTTTATTATTATAAAGTACAAAAGAATTCTAATCATACCAAGTCTACCACTATTGCTAAGATACCTCAAATTGCAAAACCATAAGTTCTAATGAAACTGAAAACTTTCTGATTCAGTGACACTTCATTTTCATCTTTTCCCAACTGCTCATTCCCATCTTACTCAGACTCTAAGCTAACTTGATAAAACCGAATTAAGAGTCACAACTTCAACACTTCACCATGCTGAAATAAACCCCTTAGGCTCAATTCTACTTCTCATAACTTTCAGCTTTATTTTGGATCCAACATGAACTTTCACCCAGACATACACTTTTACACATATCACCCTTACCATTATTAGTACCAACCATGGACTCTCTCCTCCACATCAGAGCATGAACAATGAACTCTAAAGAATGACTTTTAATCCCAGCACTCGGGAGGCAGAGGTAGGGGGATCACCGAGAGTTCGAGGCCACCCTGAGACTCCATGGCGAATTCCAGGTCAGCCTGAGCCACAGTGAGACCCTAACTCGAAAAAACAAAAAAAAAAAAGAAGAATGACTTTTTTGTTCCACAAAACAAATGAAATTTATCAGGGAGACGTCAACATATGGAAAAGATTTAACCTAAAGTGCTACATATATCAAATATTTAAAAATTGGAACAATTACCATTGTACTTTAGTTTTGTAAACTAATTTTCTCTGATATCAATACCAAGAATATTTTGGCAATTTATTAACATTCTCAATCTACAAACTTGAAGTTAAAAAACTGTAAAAAAAACCTTTCACATTTTGTTACAAAAATATTAAAATATATGCAATAGCAGGGACAAATAGTTATGAAGTATTATCACCCCACTTCAACAATTATTGATGCTACCAGTTGTACCTATGAAGTTAATAAGTGTGTCCAGCATGTTAAACAAATGAAAATAGGTTTTATACAAAAACTTTATTTTGTCTCATACTGATTCATTCAACATACAAAATGATAAACCAATCTCTGCTGCAAAGCAAAAACCCAAGTAATTCACATGACTTTTCCAGGCCCTCATAAGTAATGGAAAATTATATGGTCCCTTTAAACACTAGGAGTCAGTTCAGTAATTTTAAACAACTAGTCTTAGATAATTGGGAGAAAGTGAACATTGTACCAACAGTAAAAATTTAGGTATAATAACAGTATTGAAATTGCACTATTAAATATACAGGATATAATTTTAATTCTTACATTAAACAAGCTGAAATGTTTCATAATAAAGAATCATTTTCAAATACCACTCAAAAATTACATATACAATATGTACTCATGGGCAATACTAGTAATTAAAAAGTAGTTTTACTACATTACTATTTCAATATTTCTAAAGTTGATATTGTTCAAAATAAAAAGAATGGGCTCAAAATAAAAACTGAAATTCCAATATACATCTAATATTAAATCAATATTCTTCATTCTCTCAGAGAAGTAGGGAATGAAAATCTCCTTTCCTAGCCAGGAAATTTCTCTTCTATGACCCTCCTAAGTTTTCTGACAAGCATGTAGGCCAATTCTTATTTGGTATTTGTAGCAAAATGGCCTATAGAGATGCCTGGCATCTAGTCTGATTCTTTCTCTACTGGACATCTTATATGCGTTCTTCCAAAGTACACGGTTCTCCTTAGCTCCATCCTACTGCCTCCTTAGCTTCTGAGCCCTGGCAGCACACATCACACAGCTCCTTACTGCTGGAACAATCATGCCCCACAAGAAATGCTCCTGGCCAGAATTCCTGCACAGTCATATAGATGCCAGAGACTATTACCCAGAACACTGCAGCTCCTCCCGGTATGCGTCAAGCATTAGAATCTCATCATCCCAACCACAAGACCCTTTCATTCCAGGTGAAACTTCTCACATTAGGCTGAATGAAAGATTCAGACTTCTCAACTTATAAGAAACAAAGGTCAAACACTAGTGATACTCCACCAGAATTTACCTGACAATGTGCCCTTCCTTTTATATCCTCTGTGTAAATCAAAGGATTCAAGGGTCACAAAACTAGTTTTTCACAATTCTGTACATCCTTTGGGTACATAAGCATCTACTAAACACTAGTGCCTCATTGACAATTCCAGATTATTCTGATGTCCTAGGAATTCTATTAATGTTGCTGTATTGTTGTAGCTACTTTCTTGTACCTGGGATAAAGCACCGAATCAAAAGCAGCTGAAGGGCAGAAAAGATTTTGTTTGTTTGCTTGCTTGCCTGCTTTACAGCCTCAAGTGGAAGCTCCATGATGGCAGAATCAAGCTCGGCTTCAGCAGAGGAAAGACATCTCCTCTGCCTTCAAAAGAGTGAGCTGAACTTTAGCAAAGGGGAGCTGGCTACAAAAGCCCTAAGCCTGCCCTCAACAAAACACCTCCTCTTGAAAGTCTCCACCTCTCAAATTGCCATTAGCTGGGACCCAAGCATTCAAACACATGAGACTGTGGAGGATAACTGATTCAAACCACCACATATATACACACAAATTATCATAAAAATCTGTTAGGAGGATTAAATGCTTCATACATGAAGTGCCTATACAAAAACACTTGGGTATACTTAACAGGCTAGCTATCATGATTATTACAATATAGAGTTCTCTTTTTATAACTTGTGTAACAACATATTCTTTTACTACAAGACACAGAAATAAAGCTATAGCTGATCTGGAAGCCTATTCCCTATTGAATATTCCCTGTTGCCAAAGTGTTATAAAGTGCTATACAGCCTTCTGGGAAAGAAAAGTCAACACCAGCCTTAACCAGCAGTGGACTTGCAAGCTAAATGACTGGCCAGCCAGGCAAAATGGCCAACAAAATGGGCAATGGGGGCATGTCTGTTAAGGGGGAAAACAGATGCTTTGATTAGATTTGAGGCCAGCTCGACATGAGGGAATTCCTGCCTAGTACTGACAACCTAGTCAAAAGCTGGGGAAGTCATACACCCTGGCAGGGTAAGCTACTACTGTTGTTTGGCTACATAGATTTATTATACCCAGCAAATTATATGCTCTACATTATTTATGTTTATGCCCTTTTATTAATGCTGCCCTCACTTATGGCTAGATAAGTTTCCCTTTACAGATGGGAATGACCATTGTGGAGACTCACAACTCACTAAAGTGCTGAGAAGTGACAGTGAAGTGTTCAGCACTGGGATACATCCATTACACCATCCAAGGCTCAGAGACCATTATGGAAGAGATGGCAGAAAGAATGTAAGAGTCTAAGGACAGGAAGGAATGATTTGTAATGCTGTCTTCCAGACACAAAGTAGCAGTTACATTCATGACTTCACAGTGGCTGACACTACCTACACAAGAACTGCACAATATAAGGACAAGAAAAAAAGGTGACATCAAACGAGAAGAGGGCTGGAGAGATGGCTTAGCTGTTAAGTGCTTGCCTGTGAAGCCTAAGGACCCTGGTTCAAGGCTCAGTTCCCTAGGACCCACGTTAGCCAGATGCACAAGGGGGTGCACATGTCTAGAGTTCGTTTGCAGTGGCTAGAGGCCCTGGGGCACCCATTCTCTTTCTCTTTCTCTCTCTCTCCCTCCCTCCCTTCCCCCCTTCTGTCCCTCTCTCTCTCTCTCCCTCCCTCCCCCCCCCAGGTAATGGCACTATTTAGGGAGTTTCTGGTGCCTTTGTGAAATGGGTCCTTGCTGGAGAAGGCATAGCACTATGCATAGGCCCTAGAATGTGATAGCTCAAAGTCATTTGCCACACTCAGTTCATTTTCTATCTTCCCTGCTGATGAAAAGATGTGAAACCCAGCTCTCTACTCCTGCCATGCTTCCTTGCCATGATGAAACTTTCCCTCAAATCTTTAAACCAGAATAAGCTGCTTCTGGTCAGATATTCTGTCCCAGCAACAAGAAGGACACTGTTATCACTCCCCTTTGCCAGGCAACTATTAATCATCATTAGATCATCAGAAAAGGGAGTGGCTTCTTATCCCCCCCCCCCCCCGCAGTCTATAACATAACGTTGATTGTCTCAATCATGTTTAAGTCGTCTGCAGCTTCCCACAGCTGTTGTGAATATAATAACTTCGTCATATATGGACCACCTAGTACCACAGCACTCCTCCTCATTCTCCAACTTATAAATTATTCTGCCCCGTCTTTAAGGAAGCTATATGCAAAACCTCATTTATTACTAACGCACATATGCTTTCTGGAGCAAATATAAGTATTACATGTCTAGTCCCGTCAACTGTATCCTTAAATTACTAAACAAGACCTCTAAAGGCCATCCCACACTCCAGGAAGAGAGAGAGTGTGTATGTGTGTGTTCTAATCTGTTCAGTGTCAGGGCAAGCATATCATGAGTCTGCAAGAGATTTTTATTGAAAGTAAGGCTGCAATAAACAATAGCAGATCTAAATGAGAGTATATAAAATCAAGCAGTGGGCTGGAGAGATAGATGGCTTAGAGGTTAAGCGCTTGCCTGTGAAGCCTAAGGACACCGGTTCGAGGCTCGGATCCCCAGGTCCCACGTTAGCCAGATGCACAAGGGGGCGCACGCGTCTGGAGTTCGTTTGCAGAGGCTGGAAGCCCTGGCGCGCCCATTCTCTCTCTCCCTCTATTTGTCTTTCTCTCTCTGTCTGTCGCTCTCAAATAAATAAATAAATTTTTTTAAAAAAAAATCAAGCAGTGATGACCACTATTATCTGAAAGACTATCATCTGAAAATAATCTGGTCAATCAGTTAAAGTTGTGCTACATATAGCATGTTTTCTCCTTTATGAATTATACACCCAGATAAAGGATTGAATTTAAGATCTATACAATAGTACCAATATTGTTCTCAAGAAAAAGAATTCTTTTTTTCTTTAAATGAACAAAAGACTTATTCAGAGGTCTGGGGGGATGGATTAGTGGTTAATGTATCAGCCTACAAAGCCAAAGGACCCTGGTTCGATTCCCCAGGAACCACATTAGCCAGATGCACAAAGGAGAACATGTGTCTGGAGTTCATTTGCAATGGCTGGAGGCCCTGGTGTGCCCATTTTTTCCTCCCTCTCTCCCTTCCTCTCTCTCTCTCCCTCTCCCTGTCAAATAAATAAAAATAAAATATTTTTTTTTAAAAAAAAAACCTGATCAGAGACTTCAAAACAGAAGACAAACTAATGACCAAAAAAATAAATGTAAGGATATACACTTAGTTTTAGAAAGTGCTGATTAAAACAAATAAAGCAATTGGAAAGGGAGGCACATTTTAAATAAAACGGCAAAGGAAGTAAACAGCCAAGAAAGCCAGGCATGGTGGCACAAGCCTCCTACTTGAAGTTGCACTTCCAGAGGCTAGTGGACTGCATGTACATTGTTTTCACTGACATGCTCCTAGACTACATAGTGAGACTGTGAGAGAGAAAATGGGGGAAAGGGGAAAGGATAAGACAGGGAGGGAGGATAGAGAAATGGCAAGGAACCCAAGGCCAGTTGCTCAAAAACAACATCCTGCCAAGTGTGAAGGTAAAAGAATGAAAAAAGATAATAAAATTAGTGCAGGGCTGGAGGGATTGCTCAGCACTTAAAGACACTTTCAAAGCCTGTTGACCAGGGTTTGATTCCAGTGCCCACATAAAACCAAATGCATGAAGTGGCACACACATCTAGAGTTTGTTTGCAGTGGCAAGAAGCCCTAGTGCTCTCATCCCTCCCCCCACCAAACGCTCTTTCATTTAAAAAAAATAGGTGCTAAGATAAATCATAGTATTATTATTATAGGCTTTGTATATTTTGGATTTATAGTAAAAAAGAAAATAACTGACTTTTTTCAATGATGGGATTTGAATTGTTTTAATTACTGTATTGAGACAAGACTGTTGGATTTTGTTTTTTTGTTTTGTTTTGTTTTGTTTTTTTGTTTTTCGAAGTAGGGTCTCACTCTGGCTCAGGCTGACCTGGAATTCACTATGTAGTCTCAGGGTGGCCTCGAACTCTCGGCGATCCTCCTACCTCTGCCTCCCGAGTGCTGGGATTAAAGGCGTGCGCCACCACGCCCGGCTCTAAGACTGTTGGATTTTGTGTCAAGTTGTAAGGTGACACTAAGACAAATCAGGAGGCTATTAAAATAACTCAAATAAGAAATGAAAGTGGCCTGGACCACGTAACAGAGGACATGATGATAAATGGTAAAACTCAACATGAACTACCGACAAATGAGCTGTGAGTATGAAGTGTGAAAGAAAAAATGGATGACTTATAGGGTCTGAGTTAACTCAAGAATATTAAACATCCAAAAGAACAAATAATCCATTATCAATAAACACTTTTCAAATGAAGAAATAACATGAGCAATAAATAAATAAAATGAGCAAAACAAAAATCTGACATCTTTACTCATCACAGAAATGAAAATCTATACTGAGTGCTGTAGAGATGGCTCAGCAATTACAGGTACCTGCTTACAAAGCCTGTTGGCCAACTTCAATTCCTCATTACACATATAAAGCCAAATGCATGAAGTGACACATTTATGTGCAGTTCATTTACAGTGGCAGGAAGCCCTGAAGCACCTATGCTCACTCACTCTCAGTATGCATCTTTAACTATCTCAAAAATGTAAACAAAAATGTTTTTGAAAAACTATGCTGACAAGTAGCAAGATATAAAATCAACACACAAACGTGAGTAGCCTTTCTATATGTCAAAGACAAAGATACAGAGAAAGAAATCAGCAAGGCTGTCCCCTTTTCAATAGCCACAAAATAAAATTAAATATCTTAGAATATCACTAACCAAGGATATGATAGACCTATACAACAAAAACATAAAAACACTGAAAAATGAAACTGAGGAGGACATAAAGAGATGGAAAGACCTCCCATACCCATGGGTAGGTAGAATTAATATCGTGAAAAAGGCTATTCTATCAATAGCTATTTTAAGATTCAACACAATGTCAATAAAAATTCTAGTATCATTCTTTCAGATAGCAAAAATAATTTCAAAATTTATATGGAACTGAAGAATGCTTCAAATATCCAAAGCTATTCTCAGCAAAAGAACACCTCTGGAAGTATTACCATACCCAATTTCAAGTTATATTACAAAGGCATAGTACTGGTATAGAAACAGACATATAGATAAGTGGAACAGAATAGAAACCAAGGTCTTAGTTCAAGCAACTATAGCTACCTGATCTTCAACAAAGGAGCCATCAATGCACAATGAAGAAAAAAATAGCATTTTCAACTGGAGAAATTGAATAACCAAATGTAGGAAAATAAAACTAGACCCACTCCTCTCACCAGTCCAAAAAAAAAAAAAAATCAACTCCAAGTAGATTAAGGAACTCAATAGAAGTCCTGAAACTCTTAAGCAACTGGAAAAAAAAAAAAAAAATAGGGAGATCTCAGACTGGGGCATCTTATTCCTGAATAAGACCCCAGTAGCCCAAATTAAACAATCACTCAACCACTGGAATCTCAAGAAACTAAAAAGCTATTATACAGACATGAATACCATAGGCAGAGCAAACAGACAACCCAGAGAATGGGAGAAAATCTTCACCAGCTATACTACCAACAGAGGCCTAATATCTAGAATCTATACAGAACTCGAAAAACTAAGCAATAAGGGCTGGAAAGATGGCTCAGCAGTTAAGGTACTTACCTACAAAGCCTAACAACCAAGGTTTGATCACCAGTACCCATATAAAGCCAAATGCACAAAGTGGTACAAGATTCTAGAGTACATTTACAGTCATAGTCTACCTCTTTCTCTCTGTGTGTCTTTCTCTCTCTCTCTCTCTCTCTCTCTCTCTCTCTCTCTCTCTCTCTCTCTCTTTCTGCATGCAAATAAATAAAATATAACTAAGCAATGAAGAAATCAAACAATCCAATCAAAAAAAGAGACAGAAGCCAGGTGTGGTGGCATATGCCTTTAATCTCAGCACCTGGGAGGCAGAGGTAGGAGGATCGCCATGAGTTCAAGGCCACTCTGAGACTTCATAGTGAATTCCAGGTCAGCCTGGACCAGAGACCCTACCTTGAAAAACCAAAAAAATAAAAAATAAAAAAGAGGGGGCAGAGAACTGAACAGAGAATTCTCAAAGGAAGAAATGCAAATGGTCAAGACTCACTTAAAGAAAGGGTCAACATCCTTAGCCATCAGGGAAATGGAAATTAAAATAACTATGAGATTTCACCTTACTCTAGTCAGGATGGCAATAATTTAAAAAATCAAAGAATGGGGCTGGAAAGATGGCTTAGCGGTTAAGGGTTAAGGTGTGTTGCAGTCAGGTTCACATCGCTGGCAGAAATTACCCACCAAGAGAAGCTTATGAAAAAAAAAAAGGTTTATTCTAGCTTACCGACTCAAGGGGAAGCTCCATGACAGGGAAAAAAAAATGGCATCAGCAGATGATGGACATCACCCCCTGGCCAACATAAGGTGGACAACAGGAACAGGAGAGTGTGCCAAACACTGGCAAGGAGAAACTGGCTATAATTCCCATAAGCCCATCCCAACAAAATACACTGCCTTCAGGAGGCATTAATTCCCAAATCTCCATCAGCTGAGAACCAAGCATTTAGAACACCTAAGTTTATGGGGGGACACCTGAATCAAATCATCACAAAGTACTTGTTTGCAAAGCCTAAGGACCCAGATTTGATTCCCCAGTAACCACATAAGCTAGATGCATGCATCTGGAGTTTTTTTGCAGTGGCTGGAGGTCCTGGTATGTGAGCATGTTACCCCCCTCCATACACACACACACACACACACACACACACACACACACACACACGGCACCCTCTCTCAAATAAATAAGTAAAATTGTATAAATCAAAGAACAATTAATGTTGAAGATACAGGAAAAGAGGAACCCTCATTTCCTGTTGGTGTGATGCAAACTTATACAACCACTACGAAACTCCTAAAAAAGATAAAAATAAATCCACCATCTGTCCCAGCTATTCCTCTAGTGGTCATTTATCCTGAAGACTACACTGGATACTTCCTCAACTATGTTTATAGCTGCTCTATTCGTAATAGCTAGGAATTGGAACCAACCCAGATGCCCATCAACAGAAATCTGGATAATGAAGACGTGGCACAACACACAATGGAATGCTATTCAGCAGTAAGGAAAAATGAAGTAATGAAAACGCAGGAAAATGGACAGACTTGGGAAATACCATACTAAGTGAAGTTAAGCAGTCTAAGAAAGACAAACACCTCATGTTTTCTCCCATGTGGCTCCTAAATGGACCAGCTGAAGAGGAAGGAGACAGGTAGTAAGCATTAAGGATATGGGTGTATAAGTAGAAGCAAATCAGTAGGAAAAAGTGAAAACAGAGAAGGGTTGGGGTAAGGGAGGTAAGGAGGGGAAGTACACAAAACTGAAAACTAAAGTAGTTATTTCATTAGGTTCCTTCCAGTTATACGGGTAGCAATACACAAGATATAACTTCCAATTAAGGGAGGTAGACCTATATGCCTAGTAGTAGGTGGAGAAAACTTAATCCTAAAATCACTGGCTCTGGCTTGTGAATCTCAGACCAGAACTAGGTAACCCTCAACAATAAGCAGTGGACCAAGGAGACCCATGAAGTCCTCAAAACAATATGGGCAACAGTCAGGCACTTGGTTATCCAACAGAGCTAAAAGGTAAGGCCCTATTGCTAAAGGCATCACAGACTGCCATTTCAGTAAACCGAGACCACATGGGAACAGAGTAAAGCCTATCCACTATTGTCAAGCTTTCATGGCTCTGGAAAATGCTATGCAAGCTACTGTGTGACAATGATTACCATCAGCACAAATAAATAAGAGATTCTGCAAGTAACCCAGAAAATAAATACACACTTGTGCAATAGTGGCACACAGCCTCTGTGGGTAAGTAACTGCCTTCCAGTTGGACATAAGTCTGACTCAGTAGGACAGAACTCATAACTGGTACTGGGAACCAAGTGAGTGCCCATGACCAGGAAGCTCAAAACCCACAGAGAGAAGCCCCCAGAGAGAAGCCCCCATTGCTCTCTGGACAAGCTGAATGTGTACACCCATCAAAATGTCTCTCAAAATTATATCGATATCCCCCTTAATTACAGCTGCTCTCACTCTTGGTTAGAGAATCTTCTTTGTTTACCCACCCCCTACCAACAGATGGCAGAGAATACTGGAGAGATCCAAGATCAATCAATTCAACAAGACAAGACAGCCAAATGCCCACCATAAGATGTGCCACCTCTAGTACATTAACCAGAGTCCACAAGAATCTGCAGAGTACACAGTGACAAGTATTGTTCCCAATGCTAGTCTAAACCTGCCTCCAGGGAAATAGCAACAACCACAGTGGAAAACTGACACACATCATGACAGAAATATCGTCTACAGGGAACTCAACAATAAAAACCAATTGCTAACACTCCTGCTAAGACCCAGGAATCGTTGAGAAAGAGGGGGCACAAAGACTGTAAGAGCCACGGGGTTGACAGAAATATCCTGAGACACAGCACCCTCCCCCCAAGAGGCCCTACATACCCCACAGTAAGCACCAATGACCCTACTGAGGAGGGCTCTCAGGGAAATGGAGACTCAGAATGAAGGAATACAAGACATTACCTATGTAAAACATATACATAAATAGGGCTGGAAACCAAGTTGCTGACATACCTGATAGGCATCTCAAGGCCTGGACAAAAGGGAAGGTAGGGCTTAGGGAGAGAGAAACAATGGGAGGGGGGACACAAAACTGAACCTAAATTGAACTGGTAGCATAGAATCCTACATCCTTGAAAACAGACTAAAACATTGAACCCTCAATAGGACCTTGGAGGGAGCACCTGAAAAGAAGGGCCCTGGAGAGGGTAGGATAAAGCCTAACCTTAAATTTCTCTTGTTTCCTTTTGTTGTTTTGTTTTTGTTTTTTGTTTTTGTTGGATTTTCCCCCCTTTCCCTTGGTGCTGGCCTGTAACTCCCAGTACCAGGATGCAGTTAACAGCCACAAAGAACTATTGATCAGACAGACCTACAAAGTTCCCTAAAACAAGACAGCCTTTTGTCAGAGCATTTGATTACCCACCAGAGGTTAATGGTAAGACCCTACTACTGAAGACGCCACATTCTGTTGGCACAGAACATGGAGAGACCTGACTAGAACTAAGAAAAGAGCCAGATAAGTTCTGGTTAAGATGGTGGCGTAGGTACCAGGCCAAAGCAGCCTGGGGGGGGGGAAAAAAAACTCAGCAAAATAGACACTTTTACTAAAAAGTGAGGTGTATAGGAAACTGAAGGGGCAGTGGAGAAGTAGAAGAGAACAAGAGCATCCAGAGCCCACACAGGGCGGCAAAAGTGGCCCTGGCAGCTCCACCAACTGTGGCGGCACCACCGATAACAGCGGCCCCAGCAGCAGCAGAACCAGTAGCGGCAACAGCAGCAGACCCAGCAGCAGCAGACCCAGGAGCGGCAGCAGCGGCATTTCCCGCAGCAGCAGCTTCAGTGGAAGCAGCGACAGTGGACCCAGCAGCAGCAGCTTCAGCAGCAGTGGTTACAGACCCAGCAGCAGCAGCTTTAGCAGCAGCAGTTCCAACAGCAGGGGTGCTGATCTGCAGGGCCACACTTGCCAGCCTCGGTTTGCCCCACAGGAAAAGCCAGTGCCCAGCTCCAGAAATCAGAACAGCAGCCCGACAACCCAGGCAGCAACTTGACTGAGATGAAATACATCCAAGGTAACTGGGATTGCACCAGGGAAGGGTCTCACTTGGTCACAAGCTGTCTTGGATCCCTCAACAGACCAGAAATCTTAACCTCCTTGTTGACAGAGGATCTGGTTGTTATAATAACTACTCTTGCATACATACTCGGGGCTGTTTTTGATTGAATGTGTACAGTGTTTAGCTAAATTTTAGAATCTACCTGTATTTTATTCAACTCAGCATACTTGAATACTCCCATAGCAGGGAAACTCAACCCCTAGGAACACCTTAGTAGATACTCTGAGAGTCTTATGAGCCACACCTAACAACTTAAGTTCCTACCCTGAAAATATATAACATCAAATCACTTGATACAGCTAAAAATACCCAGCTAGCTAGAAAATCCAAGCATTAACTTAATCCAAGATGCAAAAATATATACATTATAACACAAGAAACACTAAAAAGCAAGACAATATAAATCCACCTAAAAGTATTAATGCATCAGAAATGTCCTCCAGTGAGAACAAGTTAGAGGAAATGCCTGAGAAAGATTTCAAAAGAATGATTGAAAATATGTTCAAAGAGGTCAAAGAACAAATCAAAAGAATCAAAGAAGAAACCAAAGAGGAAATCAAAGGGATCAAAGAAGATGCAGGACACCAATTTAATGAAAGAAAGAAGGCAATACAAGACATAAATAAGGAAATAGAAATAATAACGAAAAACCAGTCAGAATTACTAGCAATGAAGAACACAGTTAATGAAATAAAAAACTCTATAGAAAATCTCACCAGTAGGATGGATGAGGGAGAGGACAGAATATCTAAGCTAGAAGACCAGATGGCAGTTCTAATACAGTCCAACAAAGAGAAAGACAAACTTATAGAAAAGTATGAGTGGGAATTTCAAGATATTCGGGACACTATGAAAAGATCAAATATAAGAATTCAGGACATAGTAGAAGGAGAAGAATTCTACTCCAAAGGCATAGTAGGCATCTTCAACAAAATCATAGAAGAAAATTTCCCACAAGTTGGGAAAGTGGTGCCAATGCAGATACAGGAAGCCTTTAGAACCCCAGCCAGACAAAACCTGGAAAGAACCTCTCCTCGCCATATTATAATCAAACTTCCAAACACTCAAACCAAAGAAAAAATATTGAAAGCAGTTAGAGAGAAAAATCAAGTTACCTACAAAAGCAAGCCCATCAGGATTACAGCAGATTATTCAACACAAACTTTTAAAGCCAGAAGGGCTTAGAGTGATATATTCCAAGTTCTGAAAGATAACAACTGTCAACCAAGGTTACTTTATCCTGCAAAGCTATCCATTCAAATAGACAGAGAAATAAGGACATTTCATGACAAAAGCAGGTTAAAGGAGTATCTGAAGACAAAACCAGCTCTACAGAAAATATTGGATAGAATCCTCCATGCTGAAGAAAAGGAAAAGCACACATATAAGGAACCTAGAAAAAACAAGCAATATTCAAATACTAGTTAACACAAGAAAGCAAAGGTAGAACTGGAACCACAAAAAAAAAAAAAAAAAGGCAAACATAAATACACATCTTCAATAATATCTCTTAATATCAAAGTCCTCAATGCCCCAACGAAAAGACATAGGTTTGTAGATTGGGTTAAAAAGCAGGATCCTACAATTTGTTGTCTCCAAGAAACTCACCTTTCTACAAAGGATAGACATTATCTTAGGGTGAAAGGTTGGAAGACAGTGTTTCAAGCAAATGGGCCTAGAAAACAAGCAGGGGTTGCTATCCTAATATCTGACAAGGTAGACTTTAGTCCAACATTGGTCATTAAAGATAAGGAAGGTCACTTTATATTGATTAAGGGCACACTCCAACAGGAGGACATTACAATCCTAAACATATATGCATCTAACATGGGGGCTCCCAAATTCATCAAACAAACACTATTAGAACTAAGGTCACAGATAACGCCAAACACAGTGGTGGTGGGTGACTTTAACACCCCACTCTCATCAACTAACAGGTCATCCCAGGAAAAAAACAAACAGAGAGGCATCTGGACTAAATGAGGTCATAGAAGGAATGGACCTAACAGATATATACAGGACATTTCATCCAAAGGCTGCAGAATATACATTCTTTTCAGAAGCACATGGAACATTCTCTAAAATAGACCATATATTAGGACACAAAGCAAATCTTAACAAATTCAGGAAAATTGAAATAACTCCTTGCATTCTATCTGACCACAATGGAATTAAACTACAAATCAGTAGCAAGAAAGGCTATAGAGCATACACAAAATCATGGAAACTAAACAATACACTACTAAATGATGAATGGGTCAATGAAGAAATCAAGAAGGAAATCAAAAACTCTATAGAGTCAAACGATAATGAGAACACAACATATCAAAATCTCTGGGACACAATGAAGGCAGTTCTAAGAGGTAAATTTATAGCCTTAAGTGCCTATATGAAGAAATTAGAAAGGTTGCAAGTAAATGACCTAATGCTTCACCTTAAAGCCTTAGAAAAAGAAGAACAAGGCAAACCAAAAAGCAGTAGACAGGAAGAAATAATAAAGATAAGGGCAGAAATTAATGAAATAGAAACAAAAAAAAACAATCCAAAGAATTAATGAAACAAAGAGTTGGTTCTTTGAAAGGACAAACAAGATTGATAAACCCTTAGCAAATCTGACCAAAAGAAAGAGAGAAGAGACACAAATTAATAAAATCAGAGATGAACAAGGTAACATCACAACAGATTCCAGAGAAATTCAAAAAATCATAGGGACATACTATAAAAGCATGTACTCCACAAAGTATGAAAATCTGAAGGAAATGGATGGTTTCCTTGATTTATATGGCCTACCTAAATTAAATCAAAATGAGATTAATCACTTAAATAGACGTATAACAAATATGGAGATCCGAATAGCTATCAATAATCTCCCAACTAAAAACAAGCCAGGCCCAGATGGATACACTGCTGAATTTTACCAGACCTTTAAGGAAGAGCTAACACCATTGCTTCTTAAGCTTTTCCAGGAAATAGAAAAAGAAGGAATTCTACCAAACTCCTTCTATGAGGCCAGCATCACCCTGATACCAAAACCAGGCAAAGATAGAACAAAAAAAGAAAATCCCAGACCAATCTCCCTCATGAACAATGATGCAAAAATTCTCAACAAAATATTGGCAAACAGAATACAAGAGTATATCAAAAAGATCATTCACCGTGACCAAGTAGGCTTTATCCCAGAGATGCAGGGATGGTTCAACATATGCAAATCTATAAATGTAATACATTATATAAAGGGGTTGAAGGACAAAAATCACATGATCATCTCATTAGACGCAGAGAAAGCATTTGACAAAATCCAACATCCCTTCATGATAAAAGTCCTACAGAGGCTGGGAATAGAAGAAACATATCTCAATATAATAAAGGCTATTTATGACAAGCCTACACCCAACATATTACTAAATGGGGAAAAACTGGAAGCTTTTCCACTAAAATCAGGAACAAGACAAGGCTGTCCACTGTCCCCACTTTTCTTTAATATAGTTTTAGAAGTCAGCCATAGCAATAAGGCAAGAGACACACATAAAAGGGATACAAATTGGAAAGGAAGAGATCAAGTTATCCTTAGTTGCAGATGACATGATTCTACACATAAAGGGGCCTAAAGACTCTACTAGCAAACTGTTAGAGCTGATCAAAACCTACAGCCATGTAGCAGGATACAAAATAAATACACAGAAATCAGTAGCCTTCATATATGCTAACAACAAACACACAGAGGATGAAATCAGAGAATCACTTCCATTCACAATTGCATCAAAAAAAATTAGGTACCTTGGAATAAACCTAACCAAGGAAGTAAAGAATCTCTACAATGAGAACTTTATTAAAACACTCAAGCGAGAAATTGCAGAAGACACTAGAAAGTGGAGAAACATCCCTTGTTCCTGGATTGGAAGAATCAATATTGTAAAAATGGCAATCTTACCTAAAGCAATCTACACATTTAATGCAATCCCTATCAAAATTCCAAAGGCACTCTTCATGGAAATAGAAAAAACAATCCAAAAATTCATTTGGAATCACAAAAAACCTCAAATATCTAAAATAATACTGAGCAACAAAAATAAGGCTGGTGGTATCACCATACCTGATTTTAACCTGTACTACAGAGCCATAGTAACAAAAACAGCATGATACTGACACAAAAACAGACATGTAGATCAGTGGAACAGAATAGAGGACCCAGATGTAAGCCCAAGTAGCTATAGCCATCTGATATTCGATAAAAATGCCAAAAATACTCATTGGAGAAAAGATAGCCTCCTCAGCAAATGGTGTTCGGAAAACTGGATATATATCTGCAGAAAGATGAAAATAGATTCTTCTCTCTCGCCATGCACAAGAATTAAGTCCAAATGGATTAAAGACCTTAACATCAGACCTGAAACTCTGAAACTGCTAAAGGAAAAAGTAGGGGAAACCCTTCAACATATTGGTCTTGGCAAGGACTTTCTGAATACAACCCCAATTGCTCAGGCAATAAAACCACAGATTAATCACTGGGACCTCATGAAATTTCAAAGATTTTGCACTGCAAAGGACACAGTGAAAAAAGCAAAGAGGCAACCTACAGAATGGGAAACAATCTTTGCCAGCTATATATCAGATAGAGGATTAATATCTAGGATATACAAAGAACTCAAAAAGTTAAATAATAAGGAATCAAACAAGCCAATCAAAAAATGGGCTATGGAGCTAAATAGAGCATTCTCAAAGGAAGAAATATGAATGGCATATAAGCATCTAAAAATATGTTCTACATCACTAGTCATCAGGGAAATGCAGATTAAAACTACATTGAGATTCCATCTCACTCCTGTCAGATTGGCCACCATCATGAAAACAAATGATCATAAATGTTGGCGGGGATGTGGAAAAAGAGGAACCCTTCTACACTGCTGGTGGGAATGCAATCTAGTCCAGCCATTGTGGAAATCAGCGTGGAGGCTCCTAAAACAGCTAAAGATTGATCTACCATATGACCCAGCTATAGCACTCCTGGGCATATATCTGAAGGACTCATCTCATTTCCTTAGAAGTACATGCTCAACCATGTTTATTGCTGCTCAATTTATAATAGCTGGGAAATGGATCCAGCCTAGATGTCCCTCAACTGATGAGTGGATAATGAAGATGTGGCACATTTATTCAATGGAGTTCTACTCAGCGGTAAAGAAAAATGAAGTTATGAAATTTGCAGAAAAATGGATGGACCTGGAAAGGATTATACTAAGTGAGGTAACCCAGGCCCAGAAAGCCAAGCGCCACATGTTTTCTCTCATATGTGGATCCTAGCTACAGATGATTGGGCTTCTGCGTGAGAAGGAAAATATTTAGTAGCAGAGGCCAGTAAGTTATAAAGGAGATATAAAGGGACGAGAAAGTAAGGGAGGAGGGTACTTAATAGGTTGATATTGTATATATGTAAGTACAATGATTGAGATGGGTAGGTAATATGATGGAGAATGGAATTTCAAAGGGGAAAGTGACGGGGGGGGCCATGGGATATTTTTTTATAATCATGGAAAATGTTAATAAAATTTTTAAAAATTTATAAAAAAGGAGACATAAAGGGAAGAGAAAATAAGGGAGGAAGGTACTTAATAGGTTGATATTGAATATATATAAGTACAATGATTGTGATGGGGAAGTAATATCATGGAGAATGGAATTTCAAAGGGGAAAGTGTGGAAGGGGAGGGAGGGAATTACCATGGGATATTTTTTTATAATCATAGAAAATGCTAATAAAAATTAAAAAAAAAAAAAAAAGAGCCAGAACCCAGAGCCCATCTAGTGCAGGAAGGCTCTACATGAGCTCCCAGGAGAAAGTAGCCAACCACTGTCCAAGCAACTCAAGCTCTAAGCTACTCAGAAGCAAACACCCTGATGCTCACACAAGTGCAACAGTGGCATACAGCCTTGGTGGGTAACCAATTGCTCTTGGATTGGCTAACAGATCCACTCAGTGGAAAGGAACCCATATCTGGAAGTGGGAAACAACTAAGAATCCTATCCAGACAATGGTTTTGTTCTCCAATACCAAGCTCCCACTAATCTTGGGCTATAAGAGGGTCTACACCCATTAAATTCTAAGTTAATGCTTATCCCATTTAACCTCTCCATTGGAGAATCTGCTTCTCTTTTTCACATGAGAGCTGGACCTGAGGTGATAAATGACCCATCACACTTCAAACCAGCCCCAGCTGAAAACACAGAGGAATTGAGAAGTTAAGCAAGGGTGCTGCTTTATCGATGAACCTGATAATCAGCAAAAGGGTGAAGGACAGAGACTCTGAAGACACTCAACACCTACCAAAGCAGAGATCCAGAGGGTCTTAAGAGCCCATCACTGGAGTACACTTAAAACAAACCCAACATGGCTCAGAGAATTTAGTGGAAGAGGGGATGGAAAGATTGTTAGAGCCACAAGTTGGGACATTTTGCATAGAAACAATGCCTCTCCTCCAAAACTAACTACTGCCCCCACAATGCATGAACCACAGTCCCCATGGGGATAGCCTGCATCCCCAATGAGGAGGGGCCCTTTGGAAAAGGAGCAGGGATTAGGGAAAGGATGGCATCAACATGTGTTGTTTACATAATAATTATGTCCATAACTAATAAAAAAAAAATTTTAAAACACTGAAAAAAATAAAATAAAGAGGGTTGGAGAGATGGCTTAGCAATTAAGACACTTGCCTGCGAAGCCTAAGGACTTTATGTTTGACTCTCCAGATCCCACTTAAGCTGGATGTACCAAAGTAAGGCAAGTGCAAGGTCACACTGCCCACTAGGTGGCACAAGCATCTGGAGTTCAACTACAGTGGCTGAGGCCCTGGCACACCAATTCTCTCTCTCTCCCTCTCTAAAATAAAAATATATTATATATAGAGAGAAAAACCCAGGCATGGTAGTGCATGCCTTTAATCTCAGCACTCAGGAGGCAGAGTAGGAGAAACACCATGAGTTCAAGGCCACCCTGGGATTACATAGTAAATTCCAGGTCAACCTGGGCTAGAATGAGACTCTACTCTGAAAAAGTAAAATATACATACATACATACATACATGCACACACACACACACACACACACACACACACACACACACAAAATAATAAAGGTGATCATTTCCTAGTTCAAAAAAAAAAAAAAACTAGGCTGAGGGGCTGGAGAGATGGTTCAGTGGTCAAAAGTACTTATGAGCAAAACCTCATGGCCCTTGTTCAATTCCTTAGTATCCATGAAAAGCCAGATGCACAAAGTGACACATGAATCTGGAGCTCATATGCAATGGCAAGAGGCTCTGGCATGCTCCACTTTCAGTTTCTCATATTCTCATCCATTCATTCTCTCTCCCTCTCTCTCTCTCCCCCTTGCAAATAAATAAAATAAAAATATTAAAAGTCACAAAAAATCATGCTGCTATACATCTCACCCTCAGCAGAATGGCTATCTTCTGGAAAAGAAAAGACAGCCTCTTCCTTGGTACTGTGTGGTGTAAAAAGCTCACCCAGCAAAAGTCAAACTGATATGTGAAAATTAAGTGTAACTAACAATACCCAGGGTATGGAGGAGATTCAAGGGCCAGATGTTTAACACTGATTAGCAACTAGAAAACAATGCACATATTAACCACTGGCTTCAGGAAGTTCCAGATCCACATTTTCAAAGAACTAGAAGTATTCCGATGGACAACAAATCTTATTCTTCTGAGATCACTCATGTTTCCTCCAAGAACCACAAAGCAATCATGCAAAGAACAGTCTAGCCAATCAGTCACCACTATAACACCTACCTGTTCAGCAAAGGAAATGAAAAGATGGCTCATGTGCATGTGCTATTTGTATTTACATAAAACCATAAAAACTGCAGCAAAGAAAAGAAAAACAAGCTGGGCTTAGTGATAGGCTCATGCCTATATCCCAGCACTCAGGAGGTTTGAGGTAGGAGGACCCTTATAAGTTCTAGACTAACCTGGCCTACATAGTATGACCTTGTCTCATTACATACATATGCACACACATACCCATACATATACATCACAAGCACCACAAATGTTGGCAAGAAACAAGGAAAAAAAGAAATGGTGAAACACTGTTGATGGAAATTAGCACAGACACTATAGAAATCATTAAGAAGGCTCCTTCAAAAAAAAAAAAAAAACAAAATCTAAGACTGGAGAGATGGCTTTGTGGTTCAGGCATTACCTGTGAATCCTAAGGATCCAGGTTCGATTCTCCAGTACCCACATAAGCCAGATGCACATAGTGGCACATGTTTCTGGAGTTCACTGCAGAGGCCCTGGCATACCCAATCTCTCTATCTGCCTTTCTTTCTCTCTAATACATAAACATAAAAAAAAAAAAAAAACTTTGTAAAAAAAGAGAGAATCCACTTAAGAAACGCTGTAGCATTTCTGGATCCATACCTAAAAGTACTCAAATTAACACATCTCTGAAATACCTGCACGTTACTGTTGTGATACTAACCACAATATCTAAATTATAGATTTCAGCCTAGATGACCATCAGTGGATGAACAGATACAATAAAATGCGGACTATGCTACAGTTTATCTGAAATACGCCCCACAGACTTATGTTTTAAATATTGTATTCTGGCCAGTAGAGCTGTTTTTTTTGGGGGGGAGGGCTGTGGAACCTTTAGGACATGGTGCTTGGCTAGTATAGGTCACTAGAGGGTGAGTCTTTGAACCCTACTTCCAGCCACTCAGTTTTCTTGCCAGTCACAAGGTGAACAGCTGTCCTAAACCACATGCTCTTGCCACTATGACATTTTCAAAGGCATGAGCCACACAACTATGGACTGAAACCATGAGCCAACATAAATCTTTCATCCTTCGAGCTGTTTTCATCATGTGTTTCATCATAGAAACAGAAATAATACAAGAGAATTTGCACCACAGAAGTGGGTTATGTCTGTGAGCACAACTAACAATGTGATTGGAAATGGCATTAAGAGGAATGTGGAAAAGCTTGAAAATATGGACTAGAGAACCAACCCCTAGAATACTGCAAGCTATACTTCATATAATGATTCTGGGGAGAGTTGAGAAGATCAGAATGTCAAGAGAAATGAAGGCAGTAAATATTGTTCCTAAGGCTGCAAATGGGAACAGGCACTACTGGGAAAGTAAAGACCATGTACCATTCATGTTACATTCTGACAAATAATTTGTCTACATACTTCCCATGCTCTGAAATTTTGAGTATGGCTGAATTCAAAAATAATGAACTCGTAAATGTGGCAGATAAGATTTCAATTCAGCATAGTAGTCAGACTAACACATGGTTACTGCTGCCTACTTTTAGCCAGGTTTATAGTGAGAAAATGGAGCAAATGTGGAACAGAAAAATGTGGAAAATATATAGTTTGGCAAGAAAAGTGCAAAGTGGCAGAGGTTGTTAAAGAGATTAGTATCATTAAAAAGGAACTAAGTAGGTTCCAAGGGACTCCTGATAAGGCTATGAAGCTATAATGGTATAGTTTAAATTGTAATAAAGACCTCAGAATTTTAAAGATGCTGGGAACATGAAATATGTGCCAAAGAAAGCTGCAGGTACCAAGTAAACAGAGTCCAAGAAAGAGGCCTTGTGTGTCTCAGGCAGCAGGGATACTAGAGAAAACTGTCCAAGCCTACTAAAGCCCACATTATGACACCTGGTACTCCAGATATGAGACATCAGCTATACGATTTGGTATTTACTCTGCTGGATTTCAGTCTTGCTTTGATTCTGTCTTTCCTTGCTGTGTTCTAGTTCCACTGTTTTTTTGTTTTGTTTTGTTTTGTTTTGTTTTTGTTTTTCGAGGTAGGATCTCACTCTAACCCTGGCTGACCTGGAATTCACTCTATATTCTCATTAGCGTCGAACTCACAGTGATCCTCCTACCTCTGCCTCCTGAGTGCTGGGATTAAAGGTATACACCACCCTGCCCGGCTAGTTCCCCTATTTTAATATGAGAATATTTACATTTTACCATTGTATGTTGCAATTAGGTAGTTTTCTGTTTTACAGGGGTTCACAGCTAAGCAATTGGCTTGAGTCTCAGAACAGATTTTCAATTTTGACCTCTGAAACATAGTGGAATTCTTAAAAGACAATGGAGACTCTTTAAATTGGGCTAACTGCATTCTGCATTCTAAGATGACCATTAGCCACTGGGAACCAGTGGCAGAATGTTATGGCTTAAGTCTGAAATGGTCCACAGGCTCGTTTTCAATGCTTGTTCCCTAGCTAGTTTGTTTCCCTAGTTATTTTGGAAAACTGTGAACCCTTTCACGAGTTGGGCCCTATCTGGCAGAATGAAATTTCTACAGACTGAAATTTTTGGAACTGTGGGCTGAAATAAATTTTTTCTTGAAGTTATATATAAGTCTTTAGCTATTTTGTTGCAGTGATGCAGAAGTAACCAACACAGCATATATACACTTGTGGAATTATTAAGCCATTAAGAAAAAGAAATCACTTCATCTGCAAGAAAATGCCCAGAACTAGAGATTCACATGTATTTTATGTTCTCTCTCATACACAGAATTATTTTTAAAAATGAATATGACAGTAAAAGTAAAACCATTTGGGAACAGAACAAGGATCTATGACAAGAAAGCTAAGTACATTTAGTAGGGGGTAAACACAATCAAAATACTTATATACATGTGCAAAATTATCATAATGAAACTCAGTACATTGTATAATTATTACATACTAACAGATTTTTATATCTTTAAATGACCTCACAGAATTAAGTTTTTGGTTAGGTAAGTCACTGGGAATTATGAGATGTATGTAAATATATACGTCTTTTAGGAAGTATTCCATACTTGAATTTAATAAATCAAGGATTCAGTACTGACGCTAATGGATTGTATGTTCTCTGATTTACATAAACCCAGGAAAGTCTGCTGGGCACTTCACACCTTTATTTTTACTTTCACATTTGAAGTACAGCAATATGGATAGATGAGGTGTATATTTAATAGAATAATGTGAACAGACACATTCCTGGAGCTATAGCGATTTAAAAATGACACTAGCATCAAGATACTCATTCTTATTCTGGTAAGGCTCTAAGAAAAGAGTCCCTTGTTATGAAACAAATTGTGCTGCCAAATGCTTCTTAGGATCATATGTAAAAGTCGTCTTCTCTAGATTTAATGTTTTAAACTAAAGAGAATAATGGATTTTGTGACTACACGGACAAGTTTGGTTTTGATGCTTATAACCATGCAGTTCTTAAGTGAGTGTGGCAGTTTGTAAAATGTCCCTCATGGGCTCATGTGAATGAATATTTAATCTCCAGCTGGTACTGCTGTTTGGGGAAGGCTGGGAACCTTTAGGAGGAAGAGGCTTGCTAAAGGAAATCTGTCACTGAGGATCAGCCTTCAGGTTTTATAGCCCAGTACTATTTACTGTTTCCCTCTCTGTTTCCTGTCTGCTGGTATGATGATCTGACACAGGCTTCCTGCTCTACCCCATCATGATGGACTCTACCATCTGGAACTATAAGTTAAGACAACCCTTTTCTTTCCATAAGCTGCTTCTTGCAGGTATTTTTGTCCCAACAATGGGAAAGTACAGTGGTACAGAAAGTACTATTTCTGGGGCTGGAGAGATGGCTTAGCAGTTAAGATGCTTGCCTGCAAAGGCAAAGGATCAAAGTTCGATTCCCCAGGGCCCACATAAGCTAGATGCACAAGGGGGTGCACACATCTGGAGTTTGTTTGCAGGGGCTAGAGGCCCTGGTGCACTCATATATTCTTTCTCTCTCTCTTTCTCTCTCTCTCTCTCTCTCTCTCTCTCTCTCTCCCCCCTCCCCCCATTTATCTGCCTCTTTCTTTCTCTCAAATAAAAATACTTTAAAAAAAGTACTATTTCTAACTTGATAATACATATATGTATAATAAAACATTTTATACATTAACAAAAAATATATAAATCATGCATATAAGTATCAAAAAATATCAAACATAAAGCCAGGCGTGTTGATGCACACCTTTAATCCCAGCATTTGGGAGGCAGAACAGGAGGATTGCCATGAGTTTGAGACCACCCTGAGCCTACATAGTGAATTCCAGGTCAGCCTAGACTAGAGTGAGAACCTACCTCAAAAAAAAAGTAAAAAGTATCAAACATACCTCCTAGAATTATAACGTGGGTATTCATCCTTAAATAGTGGCTGGAGGCATTTTCTAAGTTTTTTTTTTAATTTTTTATTTATTTATTTGAGAGCGACAGACAGAAAGAGAAAGACAGATAGAGAGAGAGAGAGAGAATGGGCGCACCAGGGCTTCCAGCCTCTGCAAACGAACTCCAGACACGTGCGCCCCCTTGTGCATCTGGCTAACGTGGGATCTGGGGAATCAAGCCTCGAACCGGGGTCCTTAGGCTTCACAGGCAAGCACCTAACCGCTAAGCCATCTCTCCAGCCCGCATTTTCTAAGTTTTTAATCTGTCCCATGTGAATGTACATCATTTCTTTCTGCGGTTTATAACTAATTCCATGTTTTTGTTTATGCCTCATATCTCTTATGTTGGAAAAGAATGCTTTTTCTTCACTTGTTCTTTTCTTCTTCTAACATTCAGCTCAAACTTGGTCTCCCATACAGGGTATACCCTGAACCCCAGTGAAACATTCTATTCTTTCTGCATTCCTCTATCACTACCACATAAATATGCAAATGCTTCCTGAAGACAGAAATATCAAGGCCATCTTTGCTAACTATGAATTGCCTAGCACAGTAGTTTACTTATGCTATTTAAGTACTCACTAAAGTTTGCTCAACGAAACTAAAATCCTATTGAACTAGGAAACCAATCTACTGGACTAAATGGGATATAAGTTTTAATTTCATTTGTTACTCACTCATCATACTTCCAAGTACTTTTTCTGTACATCTTATTTAGAAGGATGTTTATCAGTTTCTGTAAAAGCTCATTTTTACCCACATTTTATATATGGATTTTCTATTATGGCATCACTGTCAGTAGAACTAAGCAATACTATACTGGTATCAAAGGCCACCCAGTAGATAGCAGAATTCTAAAGCCCAAACTAAAAATGTGTCATTATTGCTTTTCAAGATGGCTCCATCATCATTCTATACCAATGTGATATCATTCACATTAAAAGCTATTAAATCTTAAATGTACATTCTGATCTTTCTGGTTATTTTTAAAAGTATGTATCAGATAATCTCCCAAAAAAAAAAAAGTCCTGGGCTGGAGAGATGGCTTAGCGGTTAAGTGCTTGCCTGTGAAGCCTAAGGACCCCGGTTCGAGGCTCGGTTCCCCAGGTCCCACGTTAGCCAGATGCACAAGGGGGCGCACGCGTCTGGAGTTCGTTTGCAGTGGCTGGAAGCCCTGGCGCGCCCATTCTCTCTCTCTCCCTCCATCTGTCTTTCTCTCTATGTCTGTCACTCTCAAATAAATAAATGAAAATGAACAAAAAAAAAATTAAAAAAAAAAAAAGTCCTCTGTACAAGGTCACTAGATGTAGGATAATTTCACTTCTTACTGGAAAACTAGATATAGCATTACTCCTAATATCATCAACATATTAGGATAATCCTATCTGCTTTCAAGGTTATGGACCTTATTAAAAATGGCTTATACAAAGCTTCTTACTCAATGTATAAAGAATTTCAAAAAAAAAATCTGAATAGGTTGCACTTGTTTTCACTGCAACAAAATACCTTACAGAACAAGTTAAGATATATTTTGGCTCACAGTTTCAGAGGGCTCAGTATTTTGTTAACCAGCTCTATTGTTTCTGGACTGTGGTAAAACAGAGCATCAAGGTGGGGAAGAACAAACCTGGTCACTTCACAGAAATCAGGAAATGGGGGAAAAAAGAGACAGAGACCTGGGATATGATACAGTAATTCACGTGTCCTCTAGGTAGACTTCATCTCCTAAAGTTTTCAGAGCCTCCTAAAATGATGCCACCAGCTGAAGATCCTGCAGTGCATAAGCCTCTGAGAGGTACTTCACAGCCAAACTCAACCACTACAGTAATAAATCACTCTACTCTAATAAATTTACACTATCTAGCACCCTTATCAATTCAAAAGTACGTAATATTCAGCTTTGATCTTCTAATCGATCACATTTATAGATCCTCCTTGTACACATTTCCCAATGGCTTACTTTGTCTATTCAAAAAATCACCTCCCTCTCTTTTTAAGGAAAAGTATCACGGACTAAGGACCATGAAGTTAGGGAGGAAGGTGACAGGAGAAGGAGCCACCTAAAAGCACTTCTTTACTAAAATAAATATAGTAATATATACCTAGATCCTTACTTATATTAAATTTTCTCCAATTCATTCTGGAAGATCATGAAAGTAAAGACCACTTTCTTCCTCATATCCTTTAAATATGATAACTAAATAAATATGCTTAAGGAGTGGGGGGGGGAAACGATGTGAGTGATGGATTCTCAATGAACTTGAAATCACAATGTTTTACCAACTCACAAAGAATTCATGAGACTTCACCACACAAGACTGTGAAAATATAATTCAATATTCTTCAGACTGGCATTAATTCACTGGGTTATTAGGGGTTTTGTTTTGCTTTGACAGTGCTGGGATCAAACCCAGTGCTAATACATGCTAAAGAACAGAGACAGGCCAGTCTAGAACAGAAAGCTCCAGATTCAGTGAGAGAATCAGGAAAAGAAGGCAAAAGAGCTATAGAGAAGACCACCAGACTTCTCTGACTTCCACATGCATATACACAGAGCAAGTACAACTAACACACATGCACATATACATCACAAGCACACAACCATATACTATACACACAAAAAAAAGGAGAAACAGGGCTGGAGGGATGGCTTAGCGGTTAAGCGCTTGCCTGTGAAGCCTAGGACCCTGGTTCGAGGCTCGGTTCCCCAGGTCCCACGTTAGCCAGATGCACAAGGGGGCGCACGCGTCTGGAGTTCGTTTGCAGAGGCCGGAAGCCCTGGCGCGCCCATTCTCTCTCCCTCTACCTGTCTTTCTCTCTGTGTCTGTCGCTCTCAAATAAATAAATAAATAAATAATTAAATAAATAAATAAAAAGGAGAAACAAATGTTAATATTAATAGCCTATTCAATAAATATGGATATGCTCTCTCATTGCTATATCAAAATTTGGTAAATAGGAGTATCTTATGGATAAGTTAAAATATGAAACTAATACATAGGAACTTTTTGCAGTCTATTACTTGCTTTGAAAAATCTATAATTCAGGGCTGGAGAGATGGCTGATGCACAAGGGGGCGCACACATCTGGAGTTTGTTTGCAGTGGCTGGAAGCCCTGGCACGCCCATTTTCTCTCTCTCTTTATCTACCTATCTATCTATCTATCTATCTATCTATCTACCTACCTACCTACCTACCTACCCGCTCCCCCCCCACTCTCTCTCTCTGTCACTCTCGGATAAATAAATAAAAATGAACAAAAAATCTATAATGCAAGCCATGCATGGTGGTGCACGCCTTTAATCCCAGCACTCAGGAGGGAGTGGTAGGAGGACCACTGTGATTTCAAGGCCACCCTAAGAATACATAGTGAAATCCAGGTCAGCCTGAGCTAGAGTGAGACGCTACCTCGAAAAAAAAATTCTATAATCCATAATTTTTTGCATTGTCCTTTTAAAAATACTGGTTTACTAAATTATTATACATCTTGGCATAACTCATGGCATAACAGCATTTATTAGTATAACTATCTCATCAGAAGAACCTTTGAAATGTTGAAAAACTGACAAGAACCCAAGAGGTAACAAAAGTTTTCTAAAATTATAACTTTCACTTTAGAATTCAAAGTTTTTTCTTTGGCAGCAGTGTCAGTTGTTTCCTTTAAAGTGGCATACTCAGCTTATTGATTTTTTTTTCAAGAAAGTGACTGATAAATAAGTCTAAATTATCATAGTTTTGTTTGGTATTCATTGTTTAAAGTATTTCATGTAAGATGTATCTGGTTTGGCTGATAATGACAAAAAATTGCATAAAGATTTTTTCCACCTAGATACACAATATATTCTCTACATAAAAAGGAAATGATTTTGCATATTTCCAGACTCATCACAGGAAATCTTAAATACAGTTACTCATTGGTCAAGATTTAATAAAATCACCAATTGTTATTTGTTTATCAAGTACATCCTAGAATGAATCTGGCTATTTTTTTTTTGGTTTTTTTTTTTTTTTTTTTTTTTTTTTTTGGTTTTTGAGGTAGGGTCTCACTCTGGTCCAGGCTGACCTGGAATTAACTCTGTAGTCTCAGGGTGGCCTTGAACTCATGGCGATCCTCCTACCTCTGCCTCCCAAGTGCTGGGATTAAAGGCGTGCGCCACCACACCCAGTCTGGCTATTTTTAAACATGCATATCAATGACAAAGATGCAATTACTAGTACAGTTTGGTGCACTGACAATTTCTGCTAAGATGTCGATAGTTTTACTCATCTTTTTTTTTTATTTTATTATTTTTTATTTATTTAGAGAAAGAGGGAGAGAGAAAATATGGGCATGCCAGGGCCTCCAGCCACTGCAAACGAAGTCCAGATAAGTGTGTCCCCTTGTGCATCTGGCTAACGTGGGTCCTGGGGAATCGAACCTGGGTCCTTTGGCTTTGCAGGCAAATGTCTTAACTGCTAAGCTATCCCCCCAGCCCTCATCCTTGTTTTTCTACCACAGGGCAAATGCCAAAGAAAAAAGGCAAAATGTTATATTACTAAGCTACTAGCTCCAGTTGTGTGGATCCTTCCAAAGTCTCAGTAACACCCTGCAACAAGTGTTTTATCACAATTTGAGAACTAGTATCTTACAGAAATAAAGAAAGCTATGAATAAGTTGCCATCCTAAAATCTATAGTAAATACCCCCATGCAATAAACATATCAAACATCATCATGAAAACTTTATTTTTAACTCAAAAATAGTCTAATTTGTTCTGAGACTGAATTAATAAATAATAGAAGTAATAGCAATTAACATGAATGTACATTATAAGCTCATCTAATCCTCTTGATAGCCTTGTTCATTAGCTGTTGTGCTAAATGAAGAAATCTAAAATAGAGATGGGGAGGTTACTTGTCCAAGGTCACAACAACAACTCCAGGTACAAACTAATTCAGATATGAATGAGCATTTCTGCATACCTAAATTAAGTCTGGATAACAACTTTTTATTTTATTTTTTTTACATGTTACACTTTTTATCTTTATTATAAACGTAACGTTTGACTCAAATAGTTTAAGGACACTATCCCAAGTTGTTCAAGTGGAAAGTGGTGGAACATCTACATACAAATCTCTTAACTGCACAGTACATAACAGTGTTAATCAGCTACCCATCATTATAACTGAATGCCTGAGAGCAGCTTACTTATAAAGAAAAGAAGACTTCGTTAGCTTACAGCATTGGAGGACGGAGTCCAAGATCAGGTGGCTTCTGGCAAAGGTGGCATACATGTATCATAGTGAGAGAGCATGTTAGAGGAAATACATGTTAAGCCAGGAAGCAAAGAGATTATGAGACCAAGGTTCCATGACTGCCTTTGAGTACATGCCCCCAGTAACTTTCATGTCTGCTTCTAGACCATACCTCTTAAAGATTCACAGCCCTTCCCAATACACCACTCTGGAAACCATGCCTTTAAAATGCAGCCCTGTAAGACAGGGAAAGAGTCAATGACTCAACTATAGCATCTGTATATTCTGCATCACTGTAACATCTGTTAGTACATTATTTGTATATGAACAGATTCATGGTCGTAAGTATTATATATTTTACAAGTCAACTGAACAAAACCTCTACTTAGAAAAATTTTGACTGACTTGATTACCTTTGTTCAAGTGGAACAAAATATATTTCCAATTAAAGTAGTATATGACAAGACCATCATAAGAGGAGGAAAAGATCATGACATCAAAATAAAAGAGAGACAGACAGAGGTGGGGAGGGGATATGATGAAGAATGGAATTTCAAAGGGGAAAGGGGGGGGAGAGGGAGGGTATTACCATGAGATACTTTTTATAATCATGGAAAATGTTAATAAAAATTGAGAAAGAAATAAAGTAGTGTATGAGCTAAATGGTATGTTAGTTCACAGTATTTTAATATGACAACAAATAACTGTATCTAAGATTACTATTTAAAAAATACTAAAGGTGATATTATCTTTTTTAAAGATGAGCAAACTGAAACACAAAAAGCATCTAACTCCCTAATTTCACATAAATATTATAAATTGTACAATATCAAAATCAATCTATGTCCCTTAAGACAAAAGTTTCTGGCCATACCATTCACATTTGGGAAACCCTCAGCAATGACCTCCTGATTGCTCCAAAGTCTGGCTACAGAACTTGCTCAAACCACACTCTATCAAAGCAATCAATATATGACTAATTTTGCATCCTAGAAACGAACAGATGAAAGGGTATATTCTGAAAACAGACATGTTCTCAAGTGCTTTAAGTAAAGCATCTAAAGGTAACATTAAAGAATGAAGTAAAATTACTTATAAAGTTATCATGACACATTTCTTAAGCTTATTCTACTAGGGGGGAAAAAGGATTAGAAGGCAATGTCATCATAGCCACAGGGGCCAGCTACACATTACACAATAGCTTTCAAATGCCAGGAATGCTGCAAACCTCAGTCAGCTGCAGCAGAAATATTTTCCTAAACCTCAGTCTATCAGCAAAATTTCCATTTCAGGTCCAGGGTCTTCTCCAGGTTTATTTCTATTTTTAAGAGTTTTTAACGCTACAAAAATAATGGTACGGCTGGAGGTATGGCTTAGCAGTTAAGGCAATTGCCTGCAAAGCCAAAGGACCCAGGTTCCATTCCCCAGGACCCAGGTAAGCCAGATGCACAAGGTGGCACATATGTCCAGCATTCATTTGCAATGGCTGGGGGGCCCTGGTGCAGCCACTCTCTCTCTCTCTTGTCTCTCTCTCTCTTTCTCTCTCTTTCTTTCTCTCTCTCACTCTCGCTCTTTCTCTCAAATAAATAAATAAAACTTTAAAAAATAATTTTAAAAAAATAATGGTAAACACTGAATTCTAAAGAAATGGAGAGGGAAGGAATTGTTTTATCCATATCAATTTACTTGCTGAAACTCCACTGATATAAACATCATGAGATAAGAGAAATGAATGTGGCTTTAATTCAATCAAATCATATTCTTAAACTCTCCCTAAATTCAACAAAAAGCCAACAAAATGGAGAGCCGTGGAATAGTCCCTGAAATGTGGAAAGCACCTAAAATAAACAATTACTCATCATACATATGCTACTACTCTGTATTCTTCCTTCTGTGTCAAAGGGAGAAAACTAGAGCAACATCACCCCCTCCATCAATGATTCCTAGCTGGACAAAAAGGAGTCACAATATAGTAATGTAAATATAGCTATAGAGTAAGAAAAACATCAAGATTGAGGTCATGTCTCTTGACATGCATCATTTACACTAAGGGTTCCCCCACTTGTCTGAATTAATTTCACAAACCTCATTTCATTCAGATAATTGAAGTTTTCCCTTTGAGTTGTAAAGTGTTTACCTCAACATAATTAGTAAACTGTCCCCTTAAAAATACCACTACAAAAATTACCAAGCCTTCACTTCTGCAAATACACACATACTACACTACTATTAAATGTATGAGATTTTGGCCTTTACAGGAAAATTAGTTATAAAGTTCTATTTAAAAAATTAACACAAACGCTACAAAAAAAAAGTTTGGTCATTTCCTTTTTAATACACAGTATTTGCATTACTTGTTAAAGACGTAGTAATTTGGGTGTTCAATACATGACTACTGTTCTGAAACCAAATTAAAGGTTTATACTACGAAAGAGTTTGATGACATTCCTCAATACAATAACTAGCATTATATGGAGAACAAAATCAAAGAGGTTTTTCTTTTTATAGGCAGGCATTTAAGGGCCTTGTAATGAGAATTTACTCTTTAGTATATAATTACTAATGAACAAAAATAGGGTCATTAAACTCACTTCTTTATATTGCCATAAAATTTCCATGTGTAAGAAATATAAAATAATAAGTACACATTCATCAAACCCAAGAAATACTGAAATAAGAAATGCCCTACAATTCTACATAATGAAATTTTTACACCTTCTCTTAAGTAAATGTCCTGTCAGATGATTGATGAAGCAATTTTTCACATAAATAGTCTTACAATTTAAAATACAAAGACTACCTAGTACTAATGTTGGCAATTAAATTTCTAAACTTCTTGAATGAATTTTCAATTTCTCTATGAGCACTGTCTCCACACAACGATACTTGCTTACTGAATTTATTTTTAATCCGCATTTTAATCTGCTATGTGACACAGTACTGAGTGTTGAAGAACCCACCAAGACAGAGTCAGTCTCACCTTTGCACACACAGTCTAGAAGACAGGAAGTGACTATGCCTCAGAAATGTATAATGAACACCTGACCAAATGAGAACTCAAAGTAAGAAGTGCAGGGCAGAAAGCCACAAACATTGTGTGCTAGTTTCTGGTGCAAATGAAACGTTTATTCCCAAAAATATTACAAATGAAAACAGCCAAAAAAAAAAAAAAATCCAGATCTCAGTATCTCAAGGTCAGTCCAATGAGGGTGAATCTGAAAGATGGTGTCACGGTGTCTTGGCTATGCAAAGACCTGTACCAACTACCTATAGACAAAAATAGGCCTCAGCTTCCTGTGAAGTGGGGGCATAGCCAGAAGAGGGAGTTGACCAGCCTGATACGATGCGTAAGCAAACTTAACATTCCAATAGCACAAGAGACCTGGAATTTAAAAAAAAAAATGAAAGATGAAAAACTACAATTAGTCTATGAACTATATACCACTTTCTAAAGAGAGTGAAACTGTCTCTGATTACCTTTTTAAAACAAACATTCCAAAATTATCTGTTCAAATAACTCAAGTGCAACCCTATGGAGTAATGGGGTGAGGAGGAAGGACTAGATACTCTTACTAATTCTTACTCTCTCATTCTATATCCTAATTTTACCTATTACTACACTGAAATATTCTACATACCTCTTACATACTTTATCATGTTTATGCCATACATTTCCAAAACTCATGATGAGAAATATGTTTCAAATGTATTGAACTGCGCATTGTGATAAAAAAGCATACCCTCTGTGTTCAATAAATGCTCAGGGCACCAGAATGCCTCTAGGCCACTGGAGGGTGGGGCTCCTTAATATATTTATCTTCTAGGTAAGAAACTGACCTGGAAGGAAGTAGACCAGGCATCAGAAAAGACAGATGAAAGATGACTGCTTCATATAATTAAACACTATCCCACTCTACTATGCATTTGCTTTTACTAACAGTAGCAGTAGGAAAAAATGAATATAGTTCAAATATGTTGCTCCTGAAAAACAACACAGAGTACTTTATGCGCTCAAATAGGAATCGCTATACATAACTGTCTTTGCATTTGCTAGGCCCAATTTTACCAAAGTTTCTCAAATAATACAGTGGTTGTTCTCTCCAGAAGAAAAGCTTGAGATTTTTCCCATTTTTCTTTTTTTCACACACAAAACATGCTATTTTGATCTAGTAAAGAAAGGGAAGAATAAGCATAACATAAAGAAGTGTGTTTTATCCATTAAATACCACAAACATGCTCAGTGTATCAAACTGTTTATATCACTTTAGGACAACTTTACAAAACAGTCAAAACTCAAAAGTCGTCCTTTCCAAAGTCTACATGCTGAAAATACATCCTTATAAAGTGAAACCAGGACTTTAAATGTTGCCTATGGCAATAATTAAAGGGTCACTGAATTCATGATTATCTAACTTGGCTCTAGTAGAAACTTTGTTATTATTTGTGTGGTAGGCTGACAGTGGCACTCTATCACTAAACTTAAAATAATGGTGTTGGGCTGGAGAGATGGCTTAGTGGTTAAGCGCTTGCCTGTGAAGCCTAAGGACCCCAGTTCAAGGCTTCATTCCCCAAAACCCACATTAGCCAGATGCACAAGGGGCACACATGCCTGGAGTTCGTTTGTGAGTCCATTCTCTCTCTCTCCCTCTTTCTCTGTCTGTCACTCTCAAATAAATAAATAAAAATAAAAAATATTTTTAAAAAACTGGTGTCCTTGCCAAATTTCAGCGACAAGTAAACAAAATTTGTTGTTTCTTTCCTTAATTTTCCTAATGTATTGTTCACCTTTTAAGTCTTCAATACTAGTTAATATAAAGACAAAAATGAATTACTTCAAATTTACTATATCATAATTCAGTATTCCTAGGCCACATGCATTGACAGGGTATGTGCTGGTTCCAGATACTGGCCATACAGATATTAGAGATGGCTCATCTTTCATAAAACGCTAAGAAAAGACACAGAAAAAAGTATTTACTAAGTCTACACCAAACACTGAGCTGTGAGCAAAGAACTGAATTCCATCACTACCCCCTTTTTTTGTAAATGTAAGGCTTGGGTATTGACTAGGCTTGTTACATGTGTATTAGATGTCCCTTCCCACATAATACAATGTTATATATAACACAACTGTAAAACTCTTGAAACATCAACTCTTGATAGTGACACCCTGACTCAAGAGTATAAATAAGAGAAGACGAGCATGATGGCACATGCCTGTAAATCCAAAGGAAGGTAGACAGGAGGATCAGGAGTTCAAGGCCAGCCTCAGACATACAGTGAATATGAGGGCTAGCATGGGCTACATAACACTATGTCTCAAAAAAAAAAAGAGAGAGAGAGAGAGAGAGAGAGAGAGAGAGAGAGAGGGAGAAGCCAGAATGGTGGGACATGCCTTTAATCACAGCACTCAGGAGGCAGAGGTAGGAGGAGGATCACAGTGAATTCAAGACCAAACTGAGACTTCATAGTGAATTCCAGGTCAGCCTGGACTAGAGTGAAACCCGACCTCAAAAAAAAAAAAAAAAAAAGAAAAAAGAAGAGGAGAAAGTATTTGAATTAATAATGCTACATGAAGTGTAGTTTTCTACTTTATCAGCTTTCATGCTTTAAATATTTGCTATTTACTGTTTTCAAATTTGTCAAAGTATCATGATCCAAAAGGTGCTCCTGGGCTGGAGAGATGGCTTAGCGGTTAAGGCACTTGCCTGCAAAGACAAAGGAGGCAGGTTCGATTCCCTAGGACCCATGTAAAGCCAGATGCACAAGGTGGTGCATGAGTATGGAGCGCATTTACTGTGGCTGGAGACCCTAGTGCGCCCATTCTTATTCTCTCTCTCTTTCCCACTTCCTCCCTCCCTCCCTCTGCCTACCTCTCTCACAAATAAATAAATATAAATTTGAAAAGTGCTCCCCCAACACTCCATACTAAAATTGTTTCATTAAATACATTACAGGGCCCTATGAACAATGTATAATAATACACTAATTAAAATTTAATATTGCATTTAGTATGTGGGTTCCAACATGAAATTTCTGTCATGGTTAAAGCTTAAGGTTAAACAGGTTAATAAAATCCAATGAAATGGCTTTATTGAATTACACTGCACTTCTCTTCAGCCACTCCTTAACTTGACCACTACGTTAAGCGATAAAATCAACTTCAGGAGCAGCACCAAATAAGCCAGGCAGACTAGAGCACACATGCGGGCTGTAAAGTGAAATCCATTGGTGTGAACAATCACCTTCAACTCACGTTTTCCACTTCAAACTGTGATACAGGTGGAAGGGGGGGGGGGAGTGAAGTCTGCTCTACGAACATCCCGTCACAGGGCCCCAAGGCACTAACTTAAGAATTATCTCACAAGTAATAATCCAATGCAACACAGTTCTGAGAAGACCAAGTTCCATGTGGCAGGGGAAGGGGAGTGCGCTGCCTACCTGCAGACCTTAGTAAATGAATTATTGCAACTTTGCTGTTGGGGCATAGACATCTTTAATTTCGGAGAACCCTTGCTCCCCAAAGGAACGGGTCGGGCAGTGGGGAAAAGTATTATTAAACGTGTGCTGAGATCGCGGACGGGAGACCGGGTGTTCAGTCTCAGCTGACAGGGAAGAGGGCCGCCGAGGATCAGGTAGCCAAGTTTCCCTCGGCCAAGTCGGAGGTTCGCCAGGCCTCACCCGGGGCCCGGGCAGGACGGCCTGGCGGTCGGCTGTCGCAGGGCCGCGTGAGGCCGGTTCGCACTGCGTGTGGCCGGCGGAGAAGGAGAGACTGGAAGATGGCCTGGGCGCAAACACGACCCGGGTCGCGCGCCGAGGCCTGGACGCCCGGCTGCGGCGCGTGCGCCCGGGAAGCGCGACCCTCGGCCCCGCCTTCCCGCCCGCCCGCCCGCCACCACGGCCCCACTGGGAACTCCGCGCCGCGCGGCCCCGCGAGGAGGGCGCCGGGAGGGAGGAAGGGAGGGAGAACAGGGGAGGGGCCGCGTTCCCGCCTCCCCGCGGCCCGCGCAGCTCCCAGCCCGGAGCCTACTCACCTCCTCCTCCACGTCTCCCTCCTGGCCACCGGCGCGGCCCAGCCGGCGACGCGCTGACGCCGAGCCCCTCCCCCGCGGCCGCCACCGAGGCCGCCGCCCCTCCCGCCCTCCCTCCCTCCCGGCGTGCGGCGGCCGCGGCGGCCTCGGGACTCGTCAGGCGCAGCCCCGCCCCTCGCCCTGCCCACGAGCGTGAGGCTCCGCCCCCTGCGCGGCCCCTCCGCCGTCGCCCGGCCGCTCGGAGTACCCGCCGGCGTCGGCTCGGGCGGCGCGGACCGTTCTCTTCCCTCTCGGGCGTCCCAGCCGCTCCTCACACCTGCCCACGGCCGCGGCGCCCGCTCCGCGTCCCACCTCCGCGGCCTTTCCCTCACGTCAGCATACCGCCTCCCCCTCAGGTTTTCCGAGCTCTGCTCACGCGGCGGCCTCTTCCCGCGCGCTGGAGCCCGGCGGCCCCGGGGCCTCGCGGGCCGCCCCGCCCTGCAGCTCCGGCTGCCTGAACCGCTGGCCCTCGCTGGACACTCCGGGCGCACGTTGCATTCTGCGTGGCCTTTAGGGCCTCCCTACTTCACACCCTTGAGACGCATCTGGGGTGTTCAGTGGTCGCTTATGCGCACTCCCACTCTCTGGAAGAGTCCCGCTGAGCTATGAAAAGTCGCAAAGCGAAGCCATGGCTGTGGTGACCATCTTTTGACTTGTACAGCAGTTCATTTTCTTATACTTAACTGTACATCACCATGTATTGATTGACCTCTCGCATTTAAGGATGGAAATTTTCTATTGACATATAAGTCTGAGAATTTAAAATACCTTTTGCATCTTAACTCACGCTACCCTTTTTGTTTCTAAACTATACAGTCAAAAAGAAGAGAAACTCTCAGCTCTCTTCTGTTCTTACCTTATATGCCTTATACCTGTTCTTATAAAATGAGGGCTGTCTCCTTTAAATGTCATATTTGGAAACAGATTGTGGGTTAAATGATTCAGGCAGGCAAAAGCAAAACACGCAGTTGTACTGAATGTTTCATTCAATAACTTCATTTTGAAAACTACAGCTTGGAAAAAGTTAGGTTGTTGTACCAAAATGCATTAAGCATACAAAAATAAAGGAGCATGATTAGGTGTATGGGGTTACAAGTTGCTTTAAGTTATATGAGTAAACATTATTATCTTTAAATGGAAAAATTAAAAGCTATCTGCCATTTTAAACAAAACCCACGTTCTTTGTGGACCTCCAATTTAAAGTATTGTTGAATTAACCAACAGTATTAGTAACATTTGAAAAGTCTAATAAACCATCTGTCCATCCACTTTCACACAAATTGGGAAACAGTAAAGATCGAATGCCAAGAGCTGAAGCATTCCTAACTGCACATGAAACCAGTAAATCCTATTCCACAAAACAAAACATCAGGAAAAGAAATACAACTTTATGACAGTCTTTAAGATCATCTGGAATCTAATGTTTTCATTTTATGGATTAAGATCTGAAGTCCAGAAAGGGTAATTTGCCTACCCAATATGCCCAGATGAATTAGAGACAAAGTTTGGACTCAAACTAGACCTATCTTACATACCAACTTGGATGGTACAGTTAATATTTACACATAGCTAGTCAACATCAGAATTGTTTGACATTGCAGCTCTACCATAGTTTGCATGATTTATGAATCTGAGTTTGATATTAGGAAGGAAGGTATTGCTGTCAGATGCCATTTCATCCCACTGTTTTCAAGGATTCCTGTTGCACAATCTTCATCTCTCAGTCAGGGGTCATCTGCATGATTCAGGCAATTCTGGCCCTGGCTGTGGAACCCTGATCCAAACAAGCACATTCATTCTCAGAGGTGCCAAGGGCTGCGCCTGATTATAAGAATTATGAAATCCTTGTTGTCAAGAAAATTACAACATTATTGAGGAGGTAAAATATGAGGCATGAAATGACAATTCAACATTAATAATCAAGGATTCAACAGTAATTTCCAAATGTTAAGTAGGAAAATGATAAACATAAATTAAGAAAAGACTTCTTAAAGGCCACAACCACAAAGAAATTTATCACTGGGATGCCTGTGTAAAAGAGGAAAGATAAAGAAATTGCTTAGACAAAGGTACTAAGAAGAAAAGAGCCGTGCCAAGAATGAGGAAAAGTAAAAATAGTGAACTTAAACAGGAGATTCATTCAAGAAATCATGGCAAGCCAGGCTTAAATGATAGGGAAGAGTCATTGATAAAGGACCTGGATTTCAGCCTGAAAACTATGTTTAACAGAAAATCGTTCTGGGGGGTGGGGGAAGAGAAAGTAAGTGGGTCAAAAAGATTGGAAGTCAATAACTTTGTCAGGTTCTGAAGAGGCAAGTGGGACTTTCAAAGATATGTTGGACATCACTATTTCTAAGCAAAGACGTGTTTGATGAGTGTATATAGGGAGCAAAGAAAAGCAAGAGATCCAAGATGTATTTAGGGTTTGTGGCAAAAGTCAGTAATAGTACATGTAGACCCTGGTACCTTAGCAGCTCTCACAGGAGTAGTCTCTAAACTGCTAGATAAGGAAGAAAGACATCTTGCCAAGGGAGATTCTCGTCATCATATCCTAATCTACAAAACTGTAGTTCACTACTCAAAAAGAATTAGAAGATATGTCCCTATCCATAGACCCTATGCTGGTATTTTATGGTAGATCTATTTTTATTTTTCCTTCAGCCCTACTGATGTAAAAGTTCTCTGTGATAATATATATATATATATATATATATATATATATATATATATATATATAAAAAAGTAGGAAATAAATCAATAAGTGGCTGTTAAATACATAAGAAATGCTGCTCAGAATGCTGCTAGGCATCAATAGCAAAAGTAGTATAGAAAGGGCCTCTGCCTTTCAGTACATTATAACCTGCTTGAAGAAAAAGGGTCAAAGCACCTAACATAATAGAAAATAAATTCCATATCTAGGAAGAGCAACCACTGTGGATGGTGTAGTGTAATTATATAGAACTAGGGAGGAATGGAGCTGAATGAATTGGAAATGATATGACCTATAGAGTTCATCATTTAGCAACTTCTCATGAATCTTTTAGCAGCGTTCTAGATATTGGAAGCAAAGCAATTAAATAAAATGTTCTTGCTCTCAGCCAGAAACGGAGTCATGTTTCATGTGAGACTATAAGAAAGGCCAAGGGCATCTAGAATGTAAGTAACTAGGAGAAAAGTGAAGGAAATGAAGCAAGGCAGATAGTAAGGCCTTGTGAGTAAAAGGGCTTTTGAGGTCAGGTTAAAGTAAGGACACTGGAAGATTAGTCCCTCTGGCATTCTGGATTTGAAGAAGAAGAGAGGAGGACCTGGAAAACCAGATGGAAGTCTGCATGATAATCTCCACAGGAGGTGATATGAGTAGACAAGGTTGCTGGCAAGGTTAACAAGAAGATGAAAAGGGCAAGAAAAAACACTGGGCATTTAGGGGTGGTAGGTGACATTAGATGCAAAAATCCATAGTATCATATGCAGCAGAAAGGTCAAAGAGATAAACATTAAGAAAAGGCCAATTTGGTTAACAACAAAGATGTCATATGTGACCTCCAAAAGCAAGAACTCTGAACAGTGGGGTTTGAAAGACAGTGAACACTAACTGTAAGAAGATGTAAGACCCAAAGTATATAAAGAATATCTGCATTTGCCACTTTATTTGCACTAGCTAGAAAATGGAACCACTCTAGAAGTCCCTCAGATGATAAGTGGATAATGAAGATACAATGGAGTTCTACTCAGCAGTAAAGAAAAATGAAATCTGTAGGAAAATGGATGGATCTGGAAAGGATCATACTTAATGAGGTAACCCAGGCTCAGAAAACCAAATGGTCATCTGTCCCATATGTGAATCCTAGCTACAAATGACTGGACTTCTATGTGAGTAGAAATAAAACTCAATAGCAGAGGCCAGTAAGCTGGAAATGGGATATAAAAGGAATAGAGACTGGGTATGGTGGCACACACCTTTAATCCCAGCACTTGGGAGGCAGAGGTAGGAGGATCTCCATGAGTTCAAGATTACCCTGAGACTATATAGTTAATTCCAGGTCAGCCTGAGCTAGAGTGAGACCTTACTTCGAAAAACAAACAAACAAACAAAAAAAGGAATAGAAAGGGAGGGGAGGGGATTTAATAGGATGGTATTGTACATACATAATAGAAGAACAGATTAATGGGGGTGAAAAGGCCTACGTGTGAGGTCAGAGGAAGAGATTGAAAGGTAGAGAGAGGCTGCAAGGTCACTGAGAAATCCTGCTGGACCTGAGCTGAAAACCTCCTCCCTGTAGACAAGCTGACAGGAAACTGAAAAAGCTATGCATGCAGTTCAATGGGAGAGAGAGAAATCACCAGTGGAGCTACTCACCAGTGGACACTGCAAGCCTTAAATTTGGCCAGCCAGGAGAAATGAGCCAACGGATGTGCAACAGTGGCATGTCTGTTATGGGGAAATCCAACCACTTTATAATTGGACTGGATGCCCGCTCCATGGGAGGGAATACATCTCTGATACTGAAAACCTACAACAGTTGTAGTCATGAGCCCTAGGGGTGTAATGTCTGCTGCTGTCTGTCTAAATATATATACTATGCTCACCTAACTGCCCAGTAAGCACTTCTCTTAATGTTCATACCCATATGTTAATGCTATTCAGATTGCAGTGACCTTGGGATGACTCAGAAGGCACCATGATGCTGACAAGTGACCAAGGAGTGCTCAGTACTGAAATATTTCTATCACATCTTCCATGGCTCAGGGTCCATTGCAGAAGAGGTGACAGAAAGAATGTAAAAGCCAAAGGAAGGGTAGGACTCCTTGCAACGTGCTCCTCCAGACACAGAATGGCCTGGATATCTATGACCTCACAGTGCCTGATACTACCTACACAAGACCATCATAATAGGAGGAAAAGATGATGACATTAAAATAAAAGAGAGACTGGTTGAGAAGAGGAGGGGGTATGATGGAGAGTGGAGTTTCAGAGGGGAAAGTGGGGGGAGGATGGGAATTACTATGGGTTGTCTACAATTACAGAAGTTGTCAATAAAAAAATAAATATGATATGCAGAGACATTTATCTTACCCATAACTGTGGGCTAACTCTACAATGCATGACTCATATACCTCAACAAGGAGGGGCCAAGGGGAGGGGGTAGGTCATGAATGAGCCTAATAATGGTACCAAACTGACCATATTTGCTGAATAAAAAACTAACAAATAAAAAAATTTTTAAATTTAAAAAATAAAATTAATTAATTAATTAAAATTTTAAAAAAATATGTGTATTTGATTTACCTTGTATGGCCATCTGTATTTTAAAGGCACTATTAAATTTTAGAATCATTTAAGTATTCCCATCCATATCTAATTTTTTGTCTCCATATTGAAAGAGCAATAAACATCTTCAAGGTTTACCTGCTATATTTTCATGGGCCAAAAACCAACTGCATCAATGATTAATTGTGTAAATGTAATTGTAGAAAGTTTACTCTTACTCCTGGAATATGGCAAGGGCCTAGCAGTACAAACACTAAAATTAACATAGCACCATATTCATTATGATTCCATTGCTACCACCTGTTTGTACCATGTTGATTGTGGGTATGACCTTGAACACATTATATATGCTCACCAAATTCCAGATTTTCATCAGTTAAGAACAGAAGTCTCAGACATAAGGCTTAGCAGCATATAGGGGCCACTTTGATAACGGAGAAACAAATGTCATTCTGTGCAGTGCACAGGAACAGCTACCACAACTCCACCTGGTATTTTTGGAGTCTGAAGGAAGATAACTCAGTTGAACCAGATGTTCTTTTGTTCAGCAAACTGCAAGACAATTAAGGAGTATTTTTCTTCCCTGCAAACAGATTAGACAGTTTGGCAGACAGAAATTTAGAAGGAGAAATCTGAACCCCTCCATTTATAGCAAGCAACTTTGCAAAGCTTCCCAGGAAAGCAAGCCGGACAATGGTCAGGTTGTGCCCACACATGCATGTGCATGCCTCCTCCCAGTTGTATGTTGCTGGTGAGTAGAGCATGTTGATTTGTTAGGTATTATTGAAAGGGAATGCCATTAACACTCCTGTTTTGTTGGAATTTACTTCATTTTGGGGTCCATTGGGAGCAGTTAATCTCTTGGGATGATTTGAAAAGCATTAAATTCAACAAAGAAAAAATAAGTGTAAATTATTCTAAAAATAATTGTGAAATTTACTATGTTTAATTTTCTAGCCTTCTAAAGTCAGTAGTGACCAAAGATTCCTAGCATTAATGAACAATTACCATATTACTGAAAACTACACCATATTTAGCCTTAAAAGCCTAAGTGTTATTGGTGTTGAAGGAGGCCAAAAATATCAGTATCCCAGGCAGCAGAAAATGTACTCTCTGTTGATGAAAAGATCTCTTTAAATTAGGGCTTAGCTATTCTAACACTGTAATATGATGGAATTTGCTTTATCATTGTTACTTTCTGGCCTAGAGTCAGAAGCATTTTAAACTGTGGTTCATTCTGTACCTTCATCAAGGATAAATTTTGTGTTTTTGTTTTAAAACGAAGAAAGCTTACATAATCTTGCTTCATGATTAGCACTTCTAGTAGTTATCTGCTGCTTGAAACCAGTGTCAGCAAGCCAAGTTCAGATGAGAGAGGGAAAAGAGAGAGGAGAGGTGCACAGTGTGATGGCACATGCTTTTATTCCCAGCACTCAGGAGGCAGAGGTAGCAGGATCACAGTGAGTTCAAGGCCACCCTGAGAGTACAGAGTGAATTCCAGGTCAGCCTGAGCTAGAGTGAGACCCTACCTCAAAAAAAAAAAAAAAAAAAAAGAGGAGAGAAAGAGATGTTTGATCAGCAGTGATGTGACTTAGAAGAATGTACATGGAAGGTACAGATTTACACATGCAGAGAACATATTTATCTAATTTGACTGCCAGTGATTTAATTAATGTTTGCCAGGCACTTTGAACATGAAAAGCATGATCTGAAAGCTGAGAGCTATTACCCATAATCATTTTTCCTAAAATTAGCATACAAATGTGATACTCTTATGGTATCTTTGAGAGACAGGCTCCTATTTTAACAAACTCTTTGGACCACACTTTAAGAAAGTCTCATTAAAACTTCAAGGCTCTGGTTTCTTAAAGTCAAGCTTCAAGCTGGTTGGGTATCATCCATCAGTAGATTTTTGAAGCATACAGGCTAAATAAACAGTGACAGCTTGGGGAAGTGTATGCACCTGTTTATTTAGAAGATGTTAACAGGGGCAAATCTAAAATAAGAACCCATACCACAACCTGATTTTCAAGTTTTTGTGCATGACTACACTTAAAACTACCCATATTATCAGCTAATTTTTCTTCTGCAAAGAATAACAACTAATGAACATGACATCATGTTTGTAACAATCTAAAATGAAAAGAAGAGTTTATTTTTAAGCTTTGATAAGAAGCAAATATGATATTTTCCCTACTTACTTTCTCTAAGTCAAGTATAAAAAGAAATAACAAAAGAGAAAGAAATCTTGAAGTGAAAATAAAGAATTTGGACAAAGGCCTTGGACTAACATCATTTTCTTCATAGACATTTTAGCAGTATTGCCTTTTCCCTACAAAAGATTGGCAGGATATTTGCCTAACTTCCCAGGACAGAACAGAATGCACTTCCTGGTAGAATAGAAATAATGGCAAAAAACTTTAATAATAAGTTACTAACTTTTCTATGTGACCACCACTGATCTATAAACTCAGCAGCCTGTGGCTTGTTTATTAATTTTAGCTTCACTTTAGTTTCACAACTGTCCCTTAAAAAGAACTTTGACTTACACATCAATGCTGAATTTTCTTTCCATGTATACCAGGGAACACACATAGTTTGGTTGATTAAACCTCAATATAAAGTACTCATTCCTACTCAATGGTAATTTTTTGGTTTTTGTTTGTTTGATTTTTTTTTTTTTTTTTAAGATAAGGTCTCTCTGTGCCAGCCCCAAATTAGCCTGGAACTTCTATTTCTTCTGCCACTGCTGACATTGATATGCACCACAATGCCTAACTTTATAAAGTAAACTTTACCTTTCATCAAATGGACTTCAAGCAAAGTCAAGCACGCCACTTTTGGCCCTAAGCTTATAAGAGCACTTTTCCTCCATTCTCCTATACCTCTGGAAGTTTATTTTTTTCCAGATAGTATGGCTGTTAGAAGGAAGCTAGCACAGAGAGAAACTAGATTTCAAGGGACTTCTTATGAGTGAGAAATAAATCTTTAAAAGTTTAAGAACTGAACAGTCTGATAATATTGGCTATTCTAGCATTATATACTCTAACAAACACAAACTAACATAGATTTCCTCTCTAGCAGGAAAATGGTTTGTAACACTGGACCTTACACAAAAAGCAAAGTGAATAAAGGAACAAACAACATGCTGTTTACTAAATAGATCACTTAAATATAAATAGATAAACAAAAATCACAAATACTAAGCTGTATGCTATAAAAAAATCTTTGTGTAATTCATATATAGGTTTACTTTCAACACCTTCCTTTTTCAATAAAAGAATTTTTGAAATATTAAATCTATTATACTTAGGGGTAAAATCTTTGTCTGCCATGCCTAGATCTTCACTCCATCATATGTCATTAATAGTCCATCTCGGATGGATGTGGTTCCCATATTTAATGACAGTCAGAATCACACTGATTGCATATTTGTATTTGCTGCTTCAAGTCCTTTCCTTAGGGGTACCAACTAAATTTCTGTCGCATTCACCATTTATATTCCTAACCTACAAGTGCATAGAGACATGCAATGATGAACCTTGGATGCTTACAACTCTACCCTCACATACCTGGGTCCAGTACCTAAGGAAAAGATGAAGTACTTAGCTTTTATGGGAGGAATGAATGGTGAAAGACAATTTGCATAAAAGCTGAACACTTGTTGTAGCAGACAGCTTCAGGTTTGCTGAGATAAACTTCCAGATCAGGCACAGTTATGGAGGAAGGGATTTATTGAAGCTTATAGATCCAGGGGAAGTTCCATAATGGCAGAAGAAGCTGGCCTGCTTTCACAGGACCAAACACAGAGAGAGAAGCACAAACCTCAAAAGTCAAAAGCCACATAGCAAAGCACACTTCAGGAACTCCAGCGAGGCACACTTTGCATATCTTTAGATTGAAATCCCAAATACACCACCACGCCTTAAGATCTTCCCAGTGACACTGCCTCCAGCCAGGTGGCTGCAAATGCAAACCACAAACTGATAAAACACTGAATAGATTGGAGTCCATCTATTCAAACTACCACACTTGGCAAAAGCCACTAATGTATACTACTGGCTGGTCTATCCTGGAGCATCCTCTCTGATAGCAGAAGGCCAGGATCTGCTGTTGAACCTATTTGAAAGTTGCATATGTCCATTGAGCAGGGGTAAGGAAAAATCTTCCTTTACTGGGTGTCTGGGTACTGAGGAGATTCTTGTTAGTATCTATGTAACCAAAGTTACAGCTGACTCAAATTTCTTTTGAAACAAGAGAGAATAAACAAAAAATGAGCTAGTATAGTTTGCTTCTCCCATGAGTAGAGTACAGTTAACATTTCTTATGTTTTTAACACATCACCTTTCCTTTAATTTGCAGACTAAATGGGGGGGGGGGATATCACATACTGTTTTCTTTTTCCTGTTTGTTTTTCCATAATTCACTGAACAAATCCACAAACATTCTTGGAGTAGAATAGAAGAGCCATATGAAAGGGACTCATGGAAATATTTCAGTTATATTAAGTATTTAGCCCCATTTTGAAATTGGGCCCTGCTGCTTTTGTTCCTATAGAAAAGAAGTTATGATTTAAGAAAACTTTACAAAAGGGAAGCCAATCTTGATGTTATCAAACTTCCCTCTTTTCTTTCAGCAGAATATTTGAGAATGTGCCAAATGGTGTCGCCTATCATCAGAATTTTTCAAGATCTGATTGCTTTTGAACATTAACTTGCATAAAGCTATCTAGCTGCCTTTAACATATATAGTATTCTTTTATATTGTATTATTTTATTTCCTCTGAATACTTACTGTCAATTTGACTGTACATACTTTAATAGCAAGACATGTCAAGTATTTTAGATGAAACAGTACCATAGCTAACATGCTTTCCCATGTTGGTAGAGAGAGAGGACATTGGTATAAACTTAGGCATCCATATTCTTCTGTAATGTTAACCAGAAGGCTGTTTTAGTCTATATTGTCAGTGGATGATTTTGTAATTAGAAGATTCACTTTAAAATGAAAATCTGAGGTTGATGAGGCAGAACCAGCTATATTTTAAAGGGAAATTCTTATTAGTACAAAATATTGGAGAACAAACAAAATCAATTTTTATAGGAAGATTAACTAAATTGTTCATTATTGTACTAAACATTGCAAAAATTAAGAGGATAGACTATATTAGAGACAATATTAGCCTTCCCCTAACAAGAGAATGAAGTACTATAGTCTAATTGTGTATAATAATAATTGTTCGTACTGGCATCCCCATAGTTGGGCAGTGACTCATTTTGTTCTTTTTGACCTTGGTTCATTAGGATTAGCTGCTATTAAAAAGTAGAAGCAATAAAATAAGATAAGATTTTTCCAGGCTAACTTTGTGTTTTTAAAAACATTTGGACATCAATGGTAAAGGGACAGAATGCCAATGTCAAGTTATCAGATACTTTACATCTTTAGATTTAGATATTTGAAAAATGATGTTGATTTTTAAAGGACATGTAATAAGATATCTTTTGGTGACATATCACTTTCACATTTAAAATGATTGAGCATAAAAATCAAGTTAAGTAAGGACAGGCTTTTCCTTTCTCATGTTCTATTTGTGCTACTTAGTTTCTTTCAGGTATAGATGATCAGTACTTCATTAATAAGCAAATATTGCATACAACTGAGTCAACTAAGTCATACAACTGAGCAGATTACTAAAATTGTTGAAAACCATCATCAATAGATGCATTTTCCAAGGAGTTTTCAAAAAATAATGAAATTATCTAGATGTCAATTCAAGACTACACATACATAGAGTAATATACTTACTAAATGGATTAACTAGGTATTTTCAAATTTGGGGGCATTTAAAATGTATTTTTTATTGATTATTTATTTGCAAGCAGAGAGAGAATGAGAATAGATACACCAGAGCCTCCTACCATTGCAAATGAACTCCAAATTTATGTACCACTTTGTGCATCTGGCATTACATGGTGCTAGGGAATTAAACCTAAGCTATCAGGTTTTGCAAACAAGTGTTTTTACCCACTAAGCCACATCTGTAGCCCAAAATTTTGGTTTTGAAAACTTCCAAGTTTATACCAAAGTATAGAAAATGTTATTAAACATCCTATAGAGTTACAAAGGAATCCTATTCACTTTGTCATACTTACTGTAGGTTTCATCCCTTCTTTAATGTTTTTATTGCTAAAACATATTTAAAGAATGTTGTAGGCCAGGCATGGTGGAACACCCAGGGAGGCAGAGGTAGGAGGATCACTTTGAGTTCAAGGCCACTGTGAGACCCCATAGTGAATTCCAGGTCAGCCTGGACCAGAGTGAGACCCTAACTCGAAAAAACAAAGTAACAAACAAACAAACAAAAAAAGAATGTTGCAGTCATTGCTAGCAGAAATCACCTGACTAAGAGAAGCTTGTGGGAGAAAGAAGGTTTGTTTTGGATTATGGACTTGAGGGGAAGCTCCATGATATCAGAGGAAAACAACAGACAGCATGAGCAGAGGGTGGACATCACCTCCTCACCAATATCGGATAGACAAAAGGTAGGAGAGTGTGCTCAACACACTAACAAGGGGAAACTGGCTATACTACCCATAAGCCCACCCCAACAATACACTGCCTCCAGGAGGCATTAATTCCCAAATCTCCATCAGCTAGGAACCTAGCATTTACAACACCTAAGTTTATAGGGGATACTTGAATCAAACCACCACATTCTACCCCTGGGCCCATAAACTGATAACCATCTATGATATAAAATGCAATACATTCATCCAACTTTAAAAGTCCCCATAGTTTTAATCAATCCTAATGATGTTCAAACATTCCCATAATCTGAGACTTTTTAAGTGAGCCACAATATTAAACAAACAAACAAACAAACAAAAAACAGCCCATAATGGCACAAAGTAAACAATTACAGTACAAAAGATGGCATGGGGCATAACAAAGAAATAGTCAACCAATACAAGATTTAAAACAATCAGGGAAAACATCAAACTGTAACTCCAAGTCCAACAATTCTACTAAGTGGCAAGTCACCAAGTCTGATAATTCTAACCAGCAACAAGTCTCTGGAATTCCAGTTCTGCCCCTTCAGCTAGGCTACTCAGTCTTGGAAAGCTTCATCTGGGGCCAGCAGCTCTCCTTAGCTGCAATCTCATGGTCCTGGCATCTGCACTGGGTCTCTACTACAACCCATGGTTCATCCTTATGGCTCCATCTGGTCTCTGTGCATGCCATCTTTAGCAGACCTGCTTCACACTGCCCATGGCCACTACCAAAACACGACTGTGTTACAAATTCAACTACCTTCTCTTTCTTGCATTTCTTATACTACATAATACCAGGTGGAGTACCAACTTCTTAATCATGGGGGGAATAAAGCAGACTTTGAAGATTAGGACACTTCTTTATCATTCAGGCCCCTTCAAAAGACTGCATTCTTTCTTTTGTCCCAATGCAAGTCAGTTGGCCCAATCAATCTAAATGGTTGTAATCTCTCATGCAATTGCAGCTGAACAGGCATAAATTTCAGCCCAAAGATTTCAGTTTTTCTGTGCCATATCCCTCTGCTCACACCAGTCCATTTCTACACAAAGCAACCCTGCACAAGTTCTCAGGACATGGTTATAACAGCAAGCCTCTCACACAAACTGCTTCTATCCCAGTCCAAGAAAGCTTTTTCTCATCCACATAAGCCAAACCTCACAGTCCATAGTTCTTAGTGCATTGGGTCTTTCAACTCGGTCCAGAAGAGTCCATCAAGCTGTACTTATAGCACTGCATGGCATCTCTTAGCCCAAAGTTTCAAATCCTTCCACATTTCTCCTGCAAATCAGTTCCAAAAGGCCAAAAGCCATAGTCAGGTGTATAGCAACAATAATCCCACTTCTTGGGATCAATTTTACTGTTGCAGTCAGGTTCACATTACTGGCAGAAAACACCCAACAAAGAACAACTTGGGGGAGAAGGGGGGTTTGTTTTGGCTTCCAGATTCAAGGGGAAGCTCCATGATGTCAGGCAAAACGATGACATGAGCAAAGGGTAGACATCAACTCATCACCAACATTGAGTGGACAAAAGCAACAGGAGAGTGTGCCCAACACTGGCAAGGGAAAACTGGCTATCATACCTATAAATCCACCCCCAATAATGCACTGTCTCCAGGGGGCATTAATTCCCAAATCTCCATTTGCTGGAATCTTAGCATTCACAACACGTCAGTTTATGGGGGACACCTGAGGCAAATCACCACAAAGAAAAATATTGATGTCATGTTATTTTAACCCAAAACACAACAATAACATCAATATGGTAACTAATATTGATTGTCAATGTGACTGAATTTAGAATAATCTAGGAGGTACAACACTGAATGTGTGTAGAACCATCTGGGATGGTTAATATTAACCACTTGACAGTATCTAAAATCACCTAGGAGACAAATCCCCGTACAGGTCTGGAAGGGAGTTTCTACATTAGGTTAAATAAACTGGGATGATCCACCCTGTCTCTGGGTGGTTCTATTCCACAGGCTGGGATTCTATGCTGCATGAAACAAAAGCTATGTTAGCACCAGTCAGTATTACTTTCTCTTCTTCCTGATAGTGGATACTATATTGCCATCCTCCTCCCTTTCTGCCACTAGGCCTTCCCCAACATGATGGGGTATATATTCTGGAACTGTAAGCTAAAATAAAACCTTCTGTGGTATTTTGATTTAGGTGTCCCCCATAAACTGAGGTGTTCTGAATGCTAGGTCCCCAGCTGATGGTAATTTGGAAATTAAAGCCTCCTGGAGGCAGTGTATTGTTGGGTCTGGTCTTATGGGTATTATAGCCAGTTTCCCTTTGCCAGTGTTGGGAACACTCTCCTGCTACTGTTGTCCACCTGATGTTGGCCAGGAGGTAATGTCTACCCTCTGCTCATGTCATCATTTTGCCCTGCCATCACGGAGCTTCCCCTTGAGCCTGTAAGCCAAAATAAACCCTTTTCCCCCAACAAGCTACTCTTGGTCAGGTGATTTCTGCCAGTAATGTGTACCTGACTACAACACTTACTGTCCTTAAATTGCTTTTATCAGGCTTTTTGTCATAGAAATGAGAAAAGGTAGCATATACAATCAAGAATCAAAAAAATTGGCTTCCAACTCTTGAACTTGAACTCCTAGATTCAAGCAGCCTTGCTGCATCAGCCTATCTAGTAGCTTAGACTAGAGGTAAGCACCACCACATTGGGATTTCAATTATTTTTAGCATTTCCCTGGAATAGCCCCCATGACCTATGCCTTTCTTTGGCATAAGGAATTATTTATGATATTAACACCATTTCCAAACACTGCAATTGCAATTGGCATGACACAAAAAATTAAGTTTGAATTTTGCTCATATTTAGAAGTTTTATAATCTGTAAAAATACTTTCATTTATATTAAAGACATGAAAACCAGCAATGTAGCTACACCTGTGTAACAATTACTCTGTCTCCATTCCCCTTTGTCAAGACACTGATGTTCCACAGAACTGCAACAACCATGCAGTCAGTACTTCTATGTACATGATATCATCCTGCTGTCTTTCTTTTTTTTTTTTTTTTTGGACTGTTAAGGATATACTTTAAAAATTCACTCTAGGACTGGAGAGATATATCAGAAGTTAAAGGCACTGGCTTGCAAAGCTTGTCAGTATGGGTTCAATTCGCCCATACCCATATATGGAGCCAAATGACAAAAAGTGGTGCATGCATCTGGCATTCATTTGTGGTAGCAGGAAGCAAGATACACCCATAGTGTCTCTCTTTCATAAATATGAAAAAAGAAATTCACTCTAATTTACAACTTTTCATTTCTTTTTGTGATCATACTTTTGGCTATTTGTCAACTTGTCTTCCAGCTCATTATTTTAGTAATTAGTATGAATTTCAAAACCTGGATCATTCCCTCTGTCCTTGCCAAAACAAACCCTTTAAATACACTTATACTTGTTTATTTTTAGAAGAGGTCTCACAGTGCAGCTCAAGCTGGCCTAGAACTTGTGATCCTCCAGGCTTAGCCTCCTTACTTCTGAGATTATAGGTGTGTATTTCCATACTCAGCCTCACACAGTACATTTCCGCAGCAGTTTTATCAGTATCTCCTGTCATACTAAGAAAGCCAAACTGTAGTGTCATCACCTTTCACTGATGAGAGTTATTATACTGTTTAATAAAAACATAGGAAATTCCAGGTCAGCCTGGGCTAGAGTGAGACCCTACCTCGAAAAACCAAAAAAAAAAAAAAAAGGAAATTACATATGAAGATTAGATAGTAGGGAGTGATGTTGCTAGTTACAATACACATACTCATAGGTTAAAAGCTAAGTAAGATCCAGTTATAAGGTATATTCTAAGGAAGATATTAAGTTACAAATGCTCCATCAGTCCTAGAGCTAGAAATAATAGTCCTACCTTCTATATATCTCTGTACCACTTAATAACTATTTCAAAAGTTTCAAGCAAGTCTTCTTCCACCTATTCCAACTGTTCCTTGTTGGAGTCCAGACCTCCTCCTGAACAATTAACATAGCTCCCTAAATTGTTCCTTCTTAATGGTCAGACCATTGGTTTATCACTTCTGAGAATATTTCTAGAATGCATACACATCTATTCATATCCTTGCTCTAGCTAAGCCATTGAAAAATTCTGCAGTAGTTGTACATGATCTAACTTCTTTTTCTTTTTTTTATTGACAAATTAAATTATTGTAAAAGATATTGTAATTCTCTCTGTCCCCCCCCCACTTTCCCCTTTGAAACTCTACTCTCCATCATATCCCTTGACACTCTCAATCACTCTATTTTTTTTGTTTGTTCATTTTTATTTATTTGAGAGCAACAGAGAGAGACAGAGAGAAAGAGGCAGAGAGTGAGAGAGAGAATGGGCGCGCCAGGGCTTCCAGCCACTGCAAACACACTCCAGATGCGTGCGCCCCCTTGTGCATCTGGCTAACGTAGATCCTGGGGAATCGAGCCTCGAACCGAGGTCCTTAGGCTTCATAGGCAAGAGTTTAACCGCTAAGCCATCTCTCCAGCCCAGCAGTCACTCTTTTTTATTTTTATGTCATGATCTTTTCCTCCCATTATGATGGTCTTGTACAGGTAGTGTCAGACATGCTGTGAGATCACGGATATCCAGGCCATTTTGTGTCTGGAGGATCATGTTTTAAGGAGTCCTACCCTTCCTTTGGCTCTTACATTCTTTCCGCCACCTCTTCCACAATGGACCCTGAGCCTTGAAAGGTGTGATTGAGATATTTCAGTGCTGAGCATTCCTCTATCACTTCTTTTCAGCACCATGGTGCCTTCTGGGTCATCCCAAGGTCACTGCCATCTGTAAAGAGAAGTTTCTCTAACCAAAAGTGAGAGTAGCATTAATATATGGGTATGAACATTAAGAGAAGTGCTTATCAGGCAGTTTGGTGAGCACAGTATATACACTTAGCCAGACAGTAACAGATATTATACCCCTAGGGCTCATGACTACCCCTGTTGTAGGATTTCAGTATCAGGGATGTATTCCCTCCCATGGAGCAGGCCTCCAGTTAAATTAGAGGGCAGCTGGTTTTCCCCATAACGGACATGCCTCTATTGCACCTGTCAGCTCATTTGGCTTGGCTGGCCAAATATAAGGCTTACAGTTTCCATTGTTGAGTATCTTCACTGGTGATTTCTCTCTCTCCCATTGAATTGCATATAGTATGGCTTTTTTCAGCTTCCTGTCAATTTGTCTAGAGGGAAGAGGTTTTCAGCTCAGCTCCAGCAGGATTTCTCAGTGACCTGACAGCCCAAGTATGTGGAGTCTTTAGCAATAGGGTCTTACCATCTATTCCTGGTGGGAAACCAACGGCCTTGTCAATGGCCTGTAATGTTTTGGGGGCATCAGAGACCTCCATGGCCAACAACTCACTGGAAGTTATCCCATCCCTGGCACTGAAAATTTTCTAGTAACAATCTATGGCTCCTGTGTGTTCCATTGTCCAAAAACATAGGTTTTCATATGACTTACTTATATCCTCTTAGATTTTCATTAGCCCTCCCCCTACCTTTCCTTTATTCAATCACTTCATGATCTAACTTCTATCTTTACCTTCCCATTTTGAGAATGTATTTCATCCTAGCCTAGCCATAGGAAAATAGTTTCCTTAAGTTCTTTCCTGTCACATAATTATTAGCCTTTAGCTATGAAGCCTCTCACGTCCTCTCCCTCTCTCTCTCTCTCTCTCTCTCTCTCTCTCACACACACACACTCTCTCTCTCTTTCTAGCTTTCTCCTTCTTTTTCTCTTTTCTCAATCTTTAATCTCTTAGGTGATAGTAATTGGCTTCCCCACCAACAGCAAGACCACTTCCTCGATGAAGACGTCCATGATTTTTACCAGTCTATATATTGTTTTTACATAACTAGTCAGCATGCCTATTAAATTGTTTTTCATATTGCTATTTCTTTTTGCTGAAATGATTCTTTTTATTGTAGTGGACACTTTTAAATAAAGGAACTCTTTATTGCCTTTGTTTTAGTACTCTTAGTAAGTAGTACAGAAGTGGGGTTTAAATTAGTGAATTAAAACATGAATAGAGAGAAACTATTCTGTAAGTGTAAAACTATTTAGCCAGAACTTACAAAAACAAATATGCCAGGGCTGGAGAGATGGCTTTGTGGTTAAGGCACTTGTCTGCAAAAACTAAGGACCCACGTTCATTTCCCTAGTATCCATGTAGGCCAGATGAACAAGGTGGCACGAGCATCTGGAGTTCGTTTACAGTGGCTGATGTGCCCATTCTCTATCGCCATCTCTCTTGCTAATAACTAAATATAATTTTAAAAAGATAGATATATGAACATATTCAGAAAAAAAATCGAGATTTCATAAATACTTCACTGTGAATCACATAAATGCAACCTAAATTAATTGAGGATAGTGGAGGACTTAAGACACTAGAAGAGATCAGGTAATTGGAAAAAAATACTTCAGCAATAGAATAGTGAGGGGGAAAGTCTGGGAAGCAACTTGGCCTGAAGAATATCTAAAACTTGGTTCATTTGTCACTTGTTTGTGTCTCCTTTGGCCATGTCTGCTCATGAACCATGCTTTTTCTCACTGTGAACTTTTTTCAGCTCAGTAGCTCTTATCACTAGCTGGTTAGAACCAAAGGAGGCATTCTAAAGAAAGATTGACACCTGGATTCCCTCCCAGAGAAGCTCAATTGAACTTTTGTTGGGGGAGGGGAAGCACATACTTTTCAAAGGTTCCCAAGGCAAGCCTTGTGTGCAGCCAAGGAAGAGACCTTCTATTCCAGGTGCTATGGAGAGTAACCCCTAGTTTCAGACACTGTTCCAGTTTCCCCTTCCTAGCCAGAACAGGATCACTGTCAGTTCTCACTCCTAAAGAAGGAAATTTTTCTGTCTTACTTTGGGTCCTGTTTCTCTCCAAGGATCCACTGATGGTGACCAGGTGTGTGGGATCACATTATATAATGGCTGCCCAGGCTGGCCAGTGAGTTGGAGAGTGTGTATCTGAAACACTAATCATTCCAGATAAAGCACATGATTGTTCTAGAAGGAAAGTGTTGGATCTACAAAACAATATCAAATACATGTGCAATGAATCAGATTTACAACAAAATTTAACTGTATTTAGGCAATAAGCATGTTCCTTCCTGATCATGAGGTTATTTGGCTTATCACTTTTCCAGAGTAACCCTTCCAGCATGCAGATCTGGTCATATCAAATGAATGAGTGATAACATCTAATGAATGATGTACCTAATTTTGAATGGCCTAAATTTAGATATGAAGAATAATCATTTCACACAAATGAAGTAGTTGGCATTACTGTGGCTGAATTCTGTTTACTTTTTGTAGTGTCTGTAAGCAATATGAATGTTGTGAAATTTTATTTATTTGTTTAACATTGGCTCTGTTCATTCCTTTTTATACATGGAAACAAACATAGACTGAATTTCATCATATGAGTCAAGGTGTCAAGCCCTAGGCCAAAAAGAAAACATAGGCTGGTGAATGAGAATGAACTCTGAACCCTGCATTTGGGCATCATGGGATTATTTGGAGTTAAGAGGAGGAAAAGTCATTTCCACTTGTGTCCAGGCAGTAAAACAAAAAATAAGGGCAAGCTAGAAAGAAGGAATTTGCCAGCAGGCAGATCTATACTTGGGTAGAGAAGGTGCTACATTCCATGGCTGATATTAGCAAAAGCCAGAAGTGTCTAGACACTCCTGTCTGCCCCTGAACACTTCCCTTGGGAGTCAGGAACAGAGACATGCCTGAAGACAAACAGGATGAACTATCTAGTCCATCTTATCAATATTTTACTTTACATTTAAAATTTTTAAATGTAAATACTATGGGAATTGTTAGTGTTTGGCTCTAGGAAAAATAAGTGGGGGAAACCCTCTTTTTAATTTAATCTCTATATTTTCATGTTCGATAGTGTTTTTTCATAGTTTGGCATTTATAACATAAACAACCTTTTTAAGTGGAAAAGGCATTTTATAGATTTTAGAAGGTAGCTATTTTGATTTCTGATATCTGATATAATTATCTTGGTAACATAAAATACATTAACTATATATCAGTACGATGGAAAAGCTCTCTAGAAGAGTAGCAAAGAGAAGTAATGCTAAATACAATTTTGGCTTTTTTGAAAGAAAAGTTCAAGAAACAGACCAATACTTGGAGAACAGGACATTTGAGGAAGAAGTCCATAGTGGAATTTCAGTTTGTACATCTTTGTTTTTTCTAAAGCCAGCACTATAGTCCATGTAACCTTCAAATACTGAACAAAATAAAAGCTATTTAGGTATTTCATACCTTTTACAGTGAACAGTGAATTTCAGTCCCTTGTGTTGAGTCCCTGGGGATAAACACAGAGCTTTCTCAGTAAAACGTTGGCACACTAGAAATTCACTCCTGCCTCTTTTCTTACTGCTCTCTCCTGGACCCAGGGACTAGCTAAAATAGACCATGATTATTTGTGCTGTAATGCAGGAGACTACTGTGGAAATTTGAATTCTAGTGTGTATTTTTACAATGATTATAAAAAGGCTTTTAGGTACAGCAGGACTTATGCTTCTTTTATAAAGGTTTAAGGAAATAAGCAAATGATTGGGCTGTTATTTTGCTGGAGTCTTCAAGGTCCAACATTTCCTTTGAATACATACGTATGAGCTGTTGGCTTTAGGGATTCCTGACTTACAGCTGAGGGCCAAGTGTGGCCCTTTCAATTCCTGTAGCAGGAATTTCAGGAAAGAGAGAAAGAGAAAAGGTTAGAGGAAGGGAAGTAAAAAGGGAAGGAGGAAAAGAGAAGAAAGAGTACAAATAAAGGGCAGAAAAACATGAATTTTACCTAAGGCTAAGTTCTATTCCTTGTATCTGTTCAGTCATCCAGCCTCAGAAGGTGGGTATTGCCACCTCTACCAAAGTGCATACCATGTTGTCAGAACTTCTCTATGGGAAGCTCCCACAGATATTTTGAAGAGGTTTATCTCCTTTTGGAGTAAGGTTTTCTTTCCAGCTGCTCTTTTTTGTCAGCATCTCATATTGTTCTGCTTAGGTTGCTGGGAGGCAAAGTAGAATCAGGGAAATCCAGTCCTGTAAAGGAAGGCAGGGTCAGGGTCAAGGAAGGCACAAGGAGATGGACTAAGTGAAGGAATGGACTCAGAAATCCGGAGGAAAACAGTTAAGTGAGAGATAAAACAAGAGCTTTCAGGAAAAGGGAGTAGGGAGATAAGGAGTTTAAGGGAGACACATGGATGCAGAGAAACAAAAATGAAAGGACCAGAATAAATAGGAAAAGGAAACTATTCTCCTTGTATTTTTCACACTGGATTGGGGAGATGGTTCAGTAGTTAAAGGTGCTTGCTTGCAAAGCTTGTTGGCCCTGGTTTAATTCTCCAGAACCCATGTAAAGTTAGATGCAGTCAAAGGCCCTGGTGTGTTTTCTCTTTCTTTTTCTCATAAACAGATAAAAATATTTTTAAAAGATGCTACACATTATATGTAGCTATCTAATATTACATTGGTAAATTTGTAAAATGTAAATATTTTTAAAAATGACACACATACCCCCCAAAGAAAGAAAAAGATATTGCAAGATCTGCTTTTCTGTCAACTTTCTCTTGAGCTATCTTTATTGCTTCTTATTGGTAAAGTTACAAAAAAGTTAAAAAGTATATAATTATCAATTTCATTTATTTCTAGAATAAAACATCTTTCCTTGTTCATTCAATTGTACAATAAACAGAGATTAAATAAAAGGAAGAATGTTTCAAAAGCTAACTTTTATTCATTATAAAGAAATGTACACCAATCATAACCAAATCCACAGTTTTATAATATTCATTCTAGAGTATTACATTTCACTTAAGAATTTTCAATATTTTGGCACATTCATTTAAAAGTAGGCACTCTGGATGGAGGAGTCAGCTCAGCAGTTAAAGACACTTGCTTTCAAAACCTGTTGGTCTAGGTTTAATTCCCCAAAATCCATGTAAAGGTCAGATGCACAATGTTATGCATGCATCTGGAGTTCATTTTTAGGCATGCCCTTTCTCTCTCTCTCTCTCTTTCTCTCTCTGTCATAAACAAATTCTTTAAAAAAAATTTTTGTTGTTCATTTTTATTTATTTGTTACAGCGACAGAGAGAATGGGCATGCCAGGGCCTCCAGCCACTGCAAACAAACTCCAGATGTGCATCTGGCTAACGTGGGTCCTGGGGAATCAAGCCTTGAACTGGAGTCCTTAGGCTTCATAGGCAAGTACTTAACAGCTAAGCCATCTCTCCAGCCCACAAATTCTTTTTTTTTTTTAAGTAGGCATTCTTTCTTAAAAACTATGAAGATATAATTTATTCACCCATTTATTTAGCTGAGATTTTTTTCTATGTGTAAGTGCTGGAAACTCAGAGAAAGCCATCAAGACATTCCACATGGTAGGAGGAGGTAAATGATATATTGTCAAGAATATAATGCTTGAGATACATACACCATATGATGAAAGTTGGTGTAATAAAGGAAAATAAAAGGCAGGATAATGTGAGAAAGGTATCCCAAGAAGAAATTAAATGCATAAACACAAGGAGGATGAAGTGGAAGAGATAGCGGGAAATGAAGATGAAAGAAAGGGAAATACTAAGAAGCTTTTTGTGATAAGATGTTTGAAATCAATCTTGAATGTTATAGTAAACTACTGAAAATTTTAGAAATTTTATTTACCTAAGCAGACATAGGTTTGAGCAAGTCCACATATAAGTATAATGAGTTGGAAATGATGAGACCAGAGGCAAGAAGTATAGCTGAAAAGATCCAGGAAGACAATGTTCACAAGAAAATGGCTGGGATAAGAAGACACAAACTCATTTGAGCATATATAGCAGCTAGGTTGCTGACTGTATGATAGAGATGAGAAAGGTGGGTCCTCGTTTCCAATCCTGGGCATCTATATCAATGGTAATATACTCAGCAAAATAAGGAACCCAGAAGAAAGAGTAAGTTTTAGAGGAAGATGTTGGTTCTATTAAAAAAGTAGAGAGGGTGACTGTTTAAGAACTTGAGCCACTGGGGTTTTGTTCAGGAAGTCTTTTTCCATTCCCATATCATGGAAAGTAGTTCCTAAATTTTCTTCTAGTAGTATTCGAGTTTCTGGTCTTATGTTGAGGTCTTTGATCCATTTGGATTTGAGTGTAGTGCATGGTGAAATGTGTGGATCAAGTTTTAGTTTCCTTCATGTGGTTATCCAGTTTGTCCAGCACCATTTGTTGAAGATGCTATCTTTTTTCCAGCCTGTATTGTTTGGGCCTTTGTCGAATATCAAGTAGCTATAGTTGGTGGACCCAAAATCTGGGTCCTCAAGTCTATTCCATTGGTCTATACTCCTGTTTTTATGCCAGTACCATGCTGTTTTTATTACTATGGCTTTGTAGTATAGTTGATACTCAAAATTGAACGGCATGGCTGGAAGCCAGGAGAGAGTCAGTCCCCAGACAGTCAGCATGTCTAGTGCCAGAAGGCGCTACATGGGCGACTGAAGGAAACGACCAATATCTGTCCAAACAACTCATTGTCTAATCTAATTAGCAACAAATAACCTGACGTGATGCCCACACAAGTGCAATAGTGGCACACAGCCATGGTGAGGAACCAACTACTCTTGATTTGGCTAACTGATCCACTCAGTGGTACTAGACCCATAGCTGGAGCTGAGAAACATGTCAGAACCATACCCAAACACAAGCCCACTCTACAATACTAAGCTATCATCAATCATGGGGAACAAGAGGGCCTACACCTATCAATCTGTCTATCAAAAAAGTAAGTGTTGTTTCAATTTTCTTGGTGCTAATTTACTCTCCATTGGAGAATCTGCTTCTCTTTTTCAGATAGATGCAGATCCTATGGAGAGAGCTGCCCCAACATACCTAAAAAGGGGCCCAACTGAAACTAAGGACAATTGGTGAAACAAGCAAGGGTGATGTTTTCCTGTGAACGGATACCAGCACAAAGGGGAAGGAGACCAACACAGAGAAAAATCAACTCCTACCTAATCAGAGAGCCAGAGCCTCAGATGCCCCCAACACCTCAGCACTGAAGCAGACCAAAAATGAACACAACATGGCTCAGGGAAATTTTGCAGAAGAGGGGGCGGAAAGAATGTCAGAGTCATATGTTGGGTCATGATTTGCAGAGATATTTAGCATACCAATAACTGGGGACTAACCCCACAGTGCACGACCCATTTACATCAACAAGGAGGGTCTAGGGAGGGGGTAGATCATAGATGAGCCTAAACAATGGTACCAAACTGCCTGTATTTGATGAAAAGAAAACTAATAAATCAAATTAAAAACAAAAAAGGAGAGAGGGGCTGGAGAGATAGCTTAGTGGTTAAGCGCATGCCTGTGAAGCCTAAGGACCCCGGTTCGAGGCTCGGTTCCCCAGGTCCCATGTTAGCCAGATGCACAAGGGGGCGCATGCGTCTGGAGTTCGTTTGCAGAGGCTGGAGGCCCTGGCGCGCCCATTCTCTCTCTCTCTCCCTCTATCTGTCTTTCTCTCTGTGTCTGTCGCTCTCAAATAAATAAATAATAAAAAAAAAGTAGAGAGTAGAGCAAGAGGGCTGAGTCTCCAGCAGACAAAAAACAAGGAAGGAGGAGGTGGAGGGAGAGAAAGGAAGAAAGGAAGGAAGAAAGGAAGTAAAGAAGGAAGGAGGGAAGAAAGGAAGGAAGGAAAAGAGAAAGTGGGGTAAGAGGAGGGACTTGTGAAAGAACCTGAAAGGGAAACAGAAAACTGGATTAAATATAAGGCAAAGTGGTATCATGAAAGAGAGGAAACAGTTTCCATAAGGAGGAGGATATTGTAAATACTGACCCATAACAGAGAGAGGTCAAGTAAGGTAAGACTGGAAATCACACAGTGGAGTGGGTGCAAAGTTGAGGACAAGACCATGTAGACTCTGAAAAAAGTTTCACCTGTGTACATGGAAGCTAAACTGGAATCAAATACTGACTGGAAAGTATATCTAATAATATACTAATTCAAACGTTTGCTTCATAAATGAAAAGTTTCGCCTGTGAGCAAGAGAGCAGTGATATAGGCAAGGGATTTATCATTATTGTCATCAGCAATATCATCACCATCACTACTGTTATGAGGAAAATGGTATAAATATAATTATATGTAAAGGTCTTTGTAAATGTAATAGGAGGGACAAGAGACTCAGGCATTAGAAAACATGATGGCTGGAACAAAGCACCTAAGAATAACAGAAAAGCTACATAGTGGTTTGCATCAGATGTTCGCCAGTGAACTCATGTTTTCTGAATGCTTTATCCCCAGCTGATGGTAATTTTGGAGGTGGAGCCTTGCTGGAGGAGATGTTTTGTTCAGGGTGGGCTTAGGGATGTTATAGTCAGCTCTCTTGCTGCCATTTCCACCTGCTGTGGACAGAGGCGATGTCCAGACTTTGCTCTACCATCTTTTTTCCTGCCATCATAAAGCTTTCCCTCAAGGCTATAATCCAAAATTAAAAACAAAACAAAACAGAAAAGTTCCTCTGATCATGCTTCTCATTTAAGAAGGTAACTGTAACATTACATAATACATATTTTGCCAATGTCATGTATGATAGGGGGAACAATTCATGCTGTATTGTTTGAATTTAGCCAACTGGAGTATCTCTAGGAGGTGCCATTTACACAGGCTAAACCATGAAGAGTGCATGACCCTGAAAAATGTAAATGAATTAAGGAGTGATATCAACTTTGTGCCTCTATCTGAATGACAGTGTAGTTAAACTGCCTTTAACACATTGAACTTCTCCATACTGAGATCAAGGTTAAATGTAGGTGACCACACACTTATGTGAATAACTACAATCAACAGAGAAATATATAGTCTAGCAGTGTTTCACCGAGACAATCTTCTTGGAATTGTTGCTCAATATATATTATTGAGCACTTCTCATGTCTCACTAAATAATATACTAAGCTTTGAGGAATGAAAAAAAACAACCTGTAAAACAATAAGAAGTCTCAAACCTGTCTGTTTTGAGAGACAAAGTATATTCTCATATAAACTAGGAGAGGCTACAAAACAAGATGAGTGAGCAAGAAATATTAAAGTGTAAAGGAGCTTCCTATAAGTGAGAAGAAAGGAAATTTAAGACCATCTTATTTGGTGGTTTTCAAACTATGCTTCTTGGAACCCCAGGGCTTCAGGGCAATGTTTCACGAGTTACAGAAAGAACCATGTATTTTGTGTCAGACACTGAAGATGTAAATTTCTCTAGAAAGTTCGCTCTGACAGTGTTGGAAATAACAAAAAATTAGAAGCAACTTCAATGTCTTTCAAAAGGGGTCTGTCTAAATAATTTATGGGTTCTTTATGTAATAACATACTAAATAGTGAGACTGGATAGACATGTGAGTGGATAAAGCACTTGCCATGCAAGCCTGAGAACTAGAGTTTGGGTCCCCCACAGCGAAATTAAATGCTAGGTGGGTGTGGTGACTTACCTATAATCCTAGTACTGGGGAGGGGGAGACAGGGGATCCCTGGGGCAAGCTGTCTGGCTACACTAAGCTCTGGATTTAAGTGAGAGAACCTGTCTCAGCAAATAAAGTGGAAAGTGATCAAAGAAGACACCTGACATCAATTTGTGGCCTCAACACAAACCTACACATATATACACATGCACACAGCCATACATATGTACAAATATGCAGAAACATATATTAAACAGCAGTTTTTTAAAAAGAAGAAATAAATTTTATGTGTTTTTAGAGAAATATCTATAACTAAGTGGAAAATATAAATTGAAGATAAACAGTCATGGTATAATCTCATCTTTGTTAAAAAAAATGTGATATAGTCATGTGTCCATTCAGCCACTTATATATGTGGTATGTGTGTAACTTGTATCTACTTGAAATACTATTTTTGAGAAAAAACAGTGTATTAAGAACATTATCTTTCTATATGAGATTGGGACTGATATTGGAGGAAATGGAAAATTACTGATTTAGTTCAAACTTAGATAAAACTGAGGTTCAGGAATGCCATGCCTGATTTACCCTAAAACTTACAATCTAGCATTAGTAAAAAACTATGAAGTTCACCCTCAATCTTTTGATCTCTTGTTTGCTTCTCTTCATGCCTCAGTAAAAGGTCATTATGGACAGGAATCATTTGTAGAAGCATTTGGTCTATCTCTAACTATTTACCTCAGTGCCATTACCCCCCATTTTCTCTACCATAGATTATCTCTCACTCTTTCTTGCCATCCTGTAAACAGCTGGTTTTCTTCTTTCTATAATATGTACGTTTTCACTCATCAAGGCATTGTACTCAAAGTATCTATTACTTCTTATTTTACTGACAAGGATTTTGAAAACATTATGTTCTCACCTCAGGTAATGAGGGCAAAAATTGGGAGATTCACTAGATGAGTCCTGGTTTACCTAGTGCTTAGGCTAAATATCTGATCCTTTCATCTTACCTTGGATTGCTGGGAGAATAGAATATTATAAAGGTTGTAAAATGCTGAACAGTTCACACCTTTACAGAGAGATTTTCGGAGAAGCTATGTCCTTTACTTGTGTGTCACCTTGTGCACACTGTCTACTTCAACCTGTCAGTTTTTTCATGTACAAAATGAATAATTCTAATTCCAGGATTTATCATCAGGAAAAAAAATGAGAAAATGAATGTCCTTAGCTCAACATGAACACACAAGGAACTAAAGGTTACTTGAAGCTGTTTTTCTTGTTATACTTTCAAAAACATTGGGCGTGGGTCACCTTAACTCCTTTCCATTTTAGTGATAGTACTATTATTTTAGATTTTCACTTGACTTTAAGCACTGAGAAAGCCCTTTTCTGTCAGGAAATCAAGCTGCCCTCTCTGTTGGTTTATAAAAGTTTTAATTGAGCAATTACCATGTGTGAGGCTCCAGTCTAGGTACTGGAGACAGAGAGGTAAAAATTATGTAGTCCTATGCTCATGATATTTAGAGACAAGTGGGTTCATCTTCAACCACAAGAGAAAGAACCAGCCTGGGCAACACTAACACAGTGATTGTATACATAGGTAAAACATTGGAGACTAATCATTTGCTTAGAGGTGGGAAAGCTAAGATGGATCTGGATGTCTCCTAGATTAAAACTCATTTTGAGTTATTTAAAAATATTATCCAAAGAAGATAACACCTTTTCTTTTGTTTCCAATTTATAACATGTCAACTTAATGCATAGTTGAGGCTCACATGTATACTATAATGAACTGAGTTAGGATGCTCATCTCAGGAAAGATTCCTTCCCAGGAATCACCTAGTAGAATGTTAGCCTTTCAGTGACTCTCTTCTTCCTTTGCCATATGGAAATGTTTATTGAGTTCCTCATGTTTTCTTCCACCATATATAAAGCAAAACCTTTTAGGAACATTTCCTAATAGGACTAGGTGCATAGTGTCCACGATGACATGGCTCCCACAATATGAATCTGAATCAAGGGGAGAGAACTTGAGACTAAGCCCCTAGTAGGACTATAGCAGACATGTATTTGGAGTAAAGAATAACTCTTGATTTAGGCAATAAGACTTGAGGGACTTTTGCCACTATAGCACAACTTATCCTAAGATTGCTGTGTTCTTTACATTGTTTTCATATGCTTGTGCTATCCTCTCCTCATTAGCATTCTCCTTTTAAAGATTCCCTAGCAGAACCTTGATGGACTTGGTTTCTAACCCTGACTCTATCATTTTATATCTATGTAACCCTGAGCAAAGTACTTGACTTCTCAAGCACATGTTACAAGAATATCATTATGATTAGATCATTTGACATCTGGGTAGCTTCTGGCATAATGCAAGTACTGAATAGACAGACAGGTTCATACCCAGCTTTGTTCCTTATAGGAGTGGTAGGGAAGATTAGTCGTTTGTTGGAATTCCTTTGTTTTTATTCTTTGAATTTCCCAGGGATACTTCTATTATTTTCTAGGTTATGACTTTTTAGGTTAAGACCTCTAAATAATACCTCTAAGTACAGCCAGTTTCATAAGCAATGGAAGACTGTGCTCATCTGCATCTGAAATACCTATCTATTTATAATTTTGTGATATACTACAATTGCTTTTGTGCTCATATTTCATCTTCATCTCTGTATTTATTTTCTGGAGTTCTTTGAGGGAAGTGACCATGTTTTATTCTTCTTTATAACTTCTTAAAACCTAGAACACTATCATGTATGACAGTGGAACAAATTAAAAAATGTATCTTTTTGGAATAATGATGGAATAATTTTTCAGGTATCCCAAATGAAACGGTTTTTCTATGCATAGTTCTGCACTGACCTATAATGATCAGAGCTTGATGCTTCAAACTTCCAGAGCCATAAGCATCTAGAAGAGGCCTGACCAGCTCCATTCACAAACCACAGCATGTGCCTGCAAGCAGGAAGAGAAGCCAAAGCACTCATTTAAAATGTTCCCTTGTGTTTGAGAACTATTTGGAAACTTAACAGCCAAGGTCCAAGTTTTCAAAAAAATATATTAAAGAAAAATTGGAATGGTAGGCTATCATTGTTTTTAGCACAACTCAAGTTCCTCTCTGACTTCTGTTTGTTTGTTTTCTCTGGGAACCAAGTAGCTGTACTACACCCAAGCACAGATCATTTCACGACAATGACTCAGAGAGCAGTGCAGATGTCATGGCTTACCTAGTCCCTAAAAAATGCCTACCATGCAGGAAATGAAATAAGGTTCTTGGACTCAGCAGAAATGGGGTGAGGCTGAAGAGGCTGCTTTGAATTTGTGGGCTTTCCCAGGCTGCTTTGGAAACATCTCATGCAAATCCAAACAGTATCTGGGTCACAGACAGTCTTTCACCAGTAATTTCTGAATATACTTTTAGTCTTCTGGTACTTTTAGAGGCAATAGGCCTGTTTGGAAAAATACAACCACATAAATAATTTAGATAGTGTGACACCCCTCTACCAATGAGCATCTTTTCCCTAACAGTTTTCCATTATTGGTACCATTTTCAAAGCCTAAAATTTTATTATGTTGAGTAATAAACAAAACCCAGCTACCAATTATAAGTTAAATATGCATGATCCATTGTTTCTAAATATATTTTGTTGCATATATATAATTATAAATTTGGTCCAGCTTTTAAACCAAGAAAGAGCTTGCTAGAGACATGAATCATATCACAGTATTTGACAAAACATTTAATCTATAACTCTTATTACTTTAGAAGCCTGTCAGATACTATTTGGAAACTTTCTCTTTAGTCTTAGTAACAATAAAGTAAAAGTACATAGAATTTTATGGGACATAGACTGTCAGGAAATGCTAATATATCACTTGGAGGGAAAAGCAAACACATTTACAAGAAGACTTCAATATGTAAATTAAGAAGGTTTTAATAATATGCAAATCAGAAAAGATTTAAAATGAGGAAGGACTTAAGAATAGAGAAATCAGGATGTAAAGCATTTTAAAAAAATATTTACTTTAATCTTCTCACTTGTATACTATTATGAAGATGGTAGAGTTAAATTTTTGCTATGTTAGAGAAGATTGGGTGGCAGGGGGGAAATCCCAAAGATGACCACAACCTAAAAATGCACAGTTTAGAGGGGAGTTCCCAGTGGTCTTGGCCTTTAAATGAATGGCACAATGTGAGCTTGGCTTGGTCTAACCTCAGCAGTTAAGCATAGATAATGGGAGTGAGTACTAAGCATTCTCTGGGGGAGAGGTAAGCTCTGAAGCACTTTTAAGGACCTCACATAACATACTATTGAGGATTATCAGCATTGACTGAATTTATGGCTTACTTGGTGTGGGCTTCTCTGAAAACCAGCACCAACTGTGTGTGACTGTGTTGCTTGTTATACAATGCAATTTTGTCTCTTTTCCTAATTTGTGATGAAAGCAAAGAACCATCTGTAGGCATTTTTATATAAGCAATAGACATTCAGAAAATGAAATAAGGAAAGAAAAGCATCTCAGACTATACATCATGGTGTTTTGACACCGAATACTTTACTGACATTTCAGCTCCCATCACCACACGCCTTCCAAATAAAGTGTGAAGTTTGATCCAGTAACCAAAAGGAGACAGTGGGGAAGAATGAGGTTTGGATCATATGGACTCAAGGCAAATACTGCCTCTGATCTTGAAAAAGTCATTTAACTTTTTTGAGTCTATTTACTCATTTTCAAAATAAGAATAGATAATAGCACTTTTCTATTATCATAAACTTGAAGCACGTGGTTTAGGGAGTCTGAATATTTCTTTTGAAGACACAAGAATATAACATTATTTTTGGTATTTTCAGTGCTTAGCAAGTAGTATACAGTTAGTAAATGTTTATTAAATTAATGAGTAAAAAATGGATAAATAGTATATGAAACATCAGTAAGTATAGGCATGACTCAGTAAATATTCATTTTCTATGGGCAAAAAGGCATTAAAAACTCTTTTCTACCCATACCAAAACTTGGATTTTGGCTTAAAGGAAAAAAGAGAGGAGTTGGTAAATGTAGGAATTATTATATCCCTAATTATTAAAAGAGTGAAATGGAGTACACATGTATGGAAGAACAAATCATATCATGGAAAAAAAATCCTTTGCATGGGTGAATTGTTTTCCTTTAGTGGATTCTGCAGTTTACCTGTGAATTAACAACAGAATTCACTACACAGATAAGCCACCACACTCAGCCTCACATAGTTTTAAACTCAGACAAATGCTTAATCTTTTGGAAAATTTGTTTACAGTAAACATACCTCAAAACCTTCCTCTCAATTACACTCTCATTTTTCCTATTTTTCATATGAAAAGTCTGTGCAGATTACTAAATTGAAGGTCACATGTGTGTCATTCAATATTTTAGCAATTTTAAGAAATGTAATTTAAGTAATGTATGTGGTGATCATTTCTATACATTTGGACATTTCATCAATTACATTAAAGATGTAATTTTTATGTTTTATTGTTGCTTAATTATTTTATTGTATGGTAAAAGATACTTAAATCACATTGTTAGTTTTTATTTTTCTGGACATAGAAATGCTGATCTAAAGGCAACATTTCCATTGTACATCAGACTTACTTTGGATATGTACTTATAAATTGTCAAAAGTCTAAGAGTACAAAATATGTCATATAAATGGCATATAGGGAAATGAATACACAAATTGAATTTCAGTTAAAGAGGGTTTCTTTTCAAATAATCAGCACAGAAAATGGCATCTTCCTGAAGTTACGCTTTTATCCTTGAAGACATACCTTGTGTTAGCAATTGCAGTGCTTGCTTTTTAGCAAGTCAAGACATCACTAGAGTATTCATAAATCTTCATACATGATGGAAATTTTGAGTTAATTGGCATTACAAATTCTTGGTGTGATAATTCAGGATTGGCATTGATGAGTATGACTTTTTCCAGACAGACAAGCAAGGACTATAAGAATGAATTGTACCTAAAATATACACACTTATGCTCTGACTACAAAATTCAAATGTTACTGAATTCACAGAAAGTTTCTGAATGAACTTAAATGGAGAATGAGGTTTAACTATAGAGGAGAGGGCAAAACATAACCTATTAAACCTTAAAATCAAGAGCAAACTGTGGATTGTTTTGAGAATGGTGTCAGTAAATGAATATAAGCTTCCACATAATAAAAATGATTGTGGCTATCTTCTATTTTGAATAGTAAAATACAAAGTGAGTTGTCAGTTCATTTTCTTTAAAGCTGCACTTTCTAGGTTTTAAATTGTGTACCTATAAAAGTGGTCTAATGGTGGTCACATATGCTAATCCACAAGGGGACTGGCGGCCTCACTTGGTGTGTCAGTTCTATTTTTCATTGCTATGGAAAAAGTGTCTGAAAAAAACAATTTAGGGAAGAAGGATGGGTTTATTTTGTCTCACAATTTTAGGTACACCCCATCAGGGTAAGGGAGGTATAGCAGTAGTAACATCAGGCAGGTGATCACATTGTATTTGTGGTCAAGAAGTAGAAAAAGATGAATGCTGGTGTTCAACTTACTTTCTCTTTTTTATTCAGTCCAGGACCTCAGCTCAGGGAATGGTACCATTCACATTCAATTAAACCTTTCTGAAAACTCCCTCAAAGGCACACCCAAAGGCATGTTTCCTTGGTGATTCTTAATCCAGTCAAATTGACTACACAGATTAACCACCACACTCTGCCCTATAAAACCAGCCCACTGCATGACAACATTCTGGAAATGTCATTGTGATCGTACTTTCACATCTCCACCTTTGGAAAATTGCACATATGATATATTTTATCCATAACACTATCAAAGGAAACATCATTGGTACAGTTTGACCTTTTAGGGTCTATAGATATTGATGGAAGCTGTAATTAACCTAAAAGTCCTGGTCAAATGAAGTAGTTGCAATAGGCCAAGATCTAGATGTCCATGAATCTAGAATTACTTCCATTTTGTTATGCCTGGAGAATTTAGAACTTTTCTTTTGGCCCATATGTAAGCTAATGGATGTTGAAACTATTGCTTTCTCTCATATATGGTGGCATCAGGAAGGGTCCTGAATAAGATCTTTTGAAATCAATTCCTCAATTTCATAAGGCAGTCTCTAGTTTCCTTTTTTTTAAAAAATACATTTATATTTATTTGGGGGGTGAGTGTGTGTGTGTGTGTGTGTGTTTGTGTACGTGTGTGTAAATATGGGCACAACACAGCCTCTAACTGCTACAAACAAACTCTAAACACATGTGCCACTTTGTGCATCTGTCTTTATGTGGGTACTGGGGAATCAAACCCAGGCAGGTAGGCTATGCAAGCAAGTGCTTTTAAACACTGAGCAATATGCCCAGCCCTTCTGGTTTTCTTTTAGGACTGAAGGCCCATCCAAAGCCAACCTATTCCCATAGGGCAAAGGTAACTTTTTTTTTCTTTTCTTTTCTTTTCTTTTTCTTTCTTTCTTTTTTTTTTTTTTTGATTTTTCAAGGTAGGGTTTCAGTCTAGCTCAGGCTGATCTGGAATTTACTATGTAATCTCAGGGTGGCCTTGAACTCACAGCGATCCTCCTACCTCTGCCTCCCAAGTGCTGGGATTAAAGGCATGTGCCGCCAAGCCCCGCCAAAGGTAACTTTCTTAAGCCTATCTCTGCCAGCTACTTCCTGTCAGGGGCTCAGGTCTATGTGTACCATTCCCCATTAGTCTTGCCACTCCTCAGTAGTTTCTAACTTGTTGTAAGTGGTGCCTTAAGTAAATACTATGCATATGGAAACAATGATGCTCTGTTCCCATTTGTTCTTCAGCTCTAGGAAAAGTAAGCTACTAAGGTTTACAGCTATGCCCTTTATTGAGCTCTGACTAGGTCAAAGCTACACAGTCTTTGCTGTGGGGAAAATCAAAATCAGTGATCAATGGAGGCTACAAAGAATCAACTCCTTGGTCTCTCTCTCTCTTTTTTTTTTTTTCCTGAGGTGGGGTTTCACTCTAGCTCAGGCTGACCTGGAATTCACTATTTAGTCTCAGGGTGGCCTCAAACTCAAGATGATCCTCCTACCTCTGCCTCCCAAGTGCTGGGATTAAAGGCACATGCCATCATACTTCCTTGGCCTCATTTTGGACAGCTCTCAGTGACCAGTGCAGCAGCTTCAGTAGGGAAACATAATGATAATGCAGCTTTTCTATCTGCATTATTTTGCTAGCCTTATATCCATACTGAACTCTTTTTTTTTCTCTTAAGATCATGTTCCCATAAACCTTCTGTGTGCCCCTGTCAGACTGACAGTCCTCTGAGCGTGCCTTTGCTCACTGTTTCTTCCCTTTTCCTTCTAGCCTAGTGTTTAATCCTGTTGCCTAAAAGCTGAGTCTGTTAATATTCTTTTCAGACATAATTGTAGCTCAACAACAAATCTTACTGTAGTCCATTCTGGTTCTTGGTCTTCCTTGGTGCTTTTGGAGTCTAGCTTATTTGGTAGCTTATTCAGAGAATCTTTTGCAAGCATAATTATGGCACTCAGTATCCTATCAGTGTCATGTCCATAGGTGCTTAGAACTGAGACCAGTACCTTCACATCTCTAAAATGTTGCTAAGGCAAAGTTCTTGCATGTTTCAGAAAATATCAGAAATTTCATGAGGATCCCATGCTTCTTTATTTATTTATTTGAGAAAGAGAGAGAGAGAATGGGCATGCCAGGGCCTCTAGCTATTGCAAACGAACTCCAGATGTATGCACCATCTTGTGTATCTTGCTTACATGAGTACTGGGGAATCAAACCTGGGTCCTTAAGCTTTGCAGACAAGCACCTTAACTGCTAAACCATCCCTCTAGTCCCCTCATACTAGTTTTTAGCTCTGTTAAAATTTAATGTAACCCACCTAGTGCAACATGGCTTTGGGGAAATTTGGAAAAATGAATTTCTTCTATTGTAACAAAAAGAAAAATTACCCCTTGATCTGAATTTGGTAGCATACCATCTTATGCATGATGTACAACTACTTCTAAAGCAAATGAGCTTTATTAGCAATTGCTGTGTACAATACACTTCCAGTGCACTGTGTGCAGCTACTTTTAGTCACTGCTGTGTTAATGCTACAAGCAGCTGCCTGAACCCAAACCAACATTGAAGTAAAAGATATGTGCTGGGAATTGGATCCAGGGCTTCACATACACTAAGCAGGTTCTAAGAGCCCTGTTATTTGAGCTCTTCTCTCTTCCATCAATATACATTTAAAATAGTTTATTATTTATTTCTTTATGAGAGAGAGAAAGAGAGAGAGAATGGCCATGCCAGGTCCTCTAGCTACTGCAAACAAATTCCAGATGAATGTGCCACCTTGTACATTTGGCATATATGGGTCCTTTGGCTTTGCAGGCAAGCACTTTAACAACTATGCCATCTCTCTAGCCCATGAATCCACCTTTAAAAAAATAATTTTTTTTGTTCATTTTTATTTACTTGAGAGTGAGAGAAAGAGAGAGAGAGAGAGAGAGAGAGAGAGAGAGAGAATGGGTGCACCAGGGCTTCCAGCCACTGCAAACAAACTCCAGACGCGTGTACCCCCATGTGCATCTGGCTAACGTGGGTCCTGGGGAATCGAGCCTTGAACCAGGGTCCTTAGGCTTCACAGGCAAGTGTTTAACCTCTAGGCCATCTCTCCAGCCCAAATCCACCTTTTAAATCAATCATGTGATAAGTTTCAAAACCAATGTGGGAAGATGTTTACATAACGGTGCCTGAAGAAGGCTAACATATTTGCTTATACTGGGTCTCAACTCCCTGTGCCACCTCTTCTGATTCATTTAGATTGTCAGTACATATGAGTCAACTGCCCCAAGTCATATACTCCATTGTTTCTCAAAACCACTGGAAGTAGTCTCATAGAACCCATGAGAATTGAATATTGTTATTTCACACCCCTCCTAACTTGATCAGAATCTGGGGGTATCACGCCAAAAACATAGACTTCAACAAACTTCTTGTGTCACTTTCTTTCTTTTTCTAAAATTAAATTATTATATTTATTGAAGGAAGTACAGAGCCAAGGAAAGGCACCCACAAAGCTAAAGAGGACATGTGGAGGACCTGGGAGAAAAAAGCGTGGAAAGAAAAGGAAAGTTCAAGGAGCAACTGCCATGTGGGGAGCTGGAGGGAATAAAGGAGCCCATGTGGAGAGTAAGAGCTATGGGGTGGGGGGCTCCTGTCTGTGCCTGGGCCAAGCCAGCCCAGGCCCAGCTGAGGGAAAACTCACCACAGCTGGAAGTTTCCAAGTGGTCAGAGCTTCTTGTGTAATTTCCAATGGACACTGATATTGAAGAACACAAGTTATCAAGTGAGCACATAGTCTATTGACAGGGAAGGAGTGAGGCCAGGGATTCATTATTCTATAGTTTTCTTCACTTCCATATCCTGTGATTTCTTGGCCCAGGTCTAGCTCTTTTTATGCCTTCAGTTCTTACCTCTACTTACTCGCCCTGTGTTCCTGAAGAGCTTTCCCTGTCTCTTCTACCCCATGATCAGATTTCATTGTCACTGGGCATTAAGGCTGACTTCTAATTCATTCAATTCATGTGTGTTCAAGTGAGTCAGTGGGGAACTTTTGATTTACCAGGCTAAAGAATGTGCAATTCCCTTTTTTCCTTCCCTTTTCCTTTCTCACATGGGAGTGAAGGACTTCTAAGTACACTAAGCCACTAATTACCCTCTTCTATATTCTATTTTTAAAAACTTTATTGCACATTTTTGTTGTTGTTGTTTTTCAAGGTAGGGTTTCACTCTAGCTCAGGCTCTCCTGGAATTCACTATGTAGTCTCAGGGTGGCCTTGAACTCATTGCAATCCTCTTACCTCTGCCTCCCAAGTGCTGGGATTAAAGGTGTGTACTTTTAAACATACTTTTCTATGCTTTTAAACCTAACATTTCTCTAAAACTTTTCTATTTTTTTTTTCACAATGACACGTTTGGAAGCAATAGTGAGGGTTCAAACAAGGAGTATCAAGATGTGATGGGGTAGGGTTGCAGAGATGGCTTAGTGGTTAAGTGCTTGCCTGTGAAGCCTAAGGACCCTGGTTCGAGGCTTGATTCCCCAGGACCAACGTTAGCCAGATGCACAAGGGGGCGCATGCGTCTGGAGTTCATTTGCAGTGGCTGGAAGCCCTAGTGTGCCCATTCTCTCTCTCTCTGCCTCTTTCTCTTGCTGTCCGTTGCTCTCAAATAAATCAATAAAAATACCAAAAAAAAAAAAAAATTAAAAAAAAAAAGATGTGATGGGGTGATGATAAAGGCCTTATCTTTTAATACTGTCTTTCCTTATATACTGTTTCCACTTTTTTGGCTCCTTTGGTGGTATGTAATGCCTCTTCCCCAGACTGATCATTGCACAATGGCATACTTGGGAAACTTCAGTCTGCCTCCAGTATGCAGAAAAATAACAAATTTATTTACTATCAGTAATAAGTTACAACTGGAGTTTTAAAACATTCAGAACACAGAATCTTTAAGCTTATCTGATTCTCCCTAAATTTTTCTCTGTTGAAATGTGTTTCTCCACCCTCCTCAATGTAGTACTATGTTTTTGCTCTCTTAAACCACCCCTTCTCCTTGGATACATCCTTACACCCCACACTGCCTAGGTGGCCTGACCCTGCCTGACTCTCTGTTGAGATATCTAGTCTTGACCCTGACTTTCTCCTTGTAAGAATCTGCATCTCTTCCTCCCCTTGAAATTCTGCCACATGCAGTTTCCCTTGTTATATGAAGTTAGCTGACCTGTTGAATTTTCTGCAGAGTTCAATGTGACAGAAATCTGAAGGACAAAAACAATCATTGTCCCTGACCTACCAATCTCTAACTCTTCCTCTTCGTAGGAATGTGAATTGTAATGTAAGAGTGTAAGAGAAAAGGGAAAGTACTGATTTCGGCAACTTTTTAGAAGAGTGAGGAAGGCTCTCTCTTTCTTTCTTTCTTTCTTTCTTTCTTTCTTTCTTTCTTTCTTTCTTTCTTCTTTCTTTCTTTCTGTTGTGAGAAATCTCCTCCTCATTCCCCCTTTTTTTTGGAAACATCAGATGCATAGAAGGTACTCATTTCAAATTGGTTATTGAATGTCAGTCAGGCAACATGAAGTTTTTTTCAGCTAAGCAAAATGCAGTCTTCTGTCAACTTTTAAATGGTAAAATCTTTTTTGTTTGTTTCAGTTTTTGAGACTGGATTTTGCTGTGTTGCCCTGACTGGACTGGAAGCCATTATATAGAATAGGCTGGCTAGAACTTATACTGCTCCTTTGCCTCAGCTTTCCAAGTGCTGCGATGATAGGAGTAAAGTAGCACCCCTCAGTGATGAATTGTGATTTCTTTAAAATTTATCCATAATCAAAAGTAATTGCAGAGAATCCCTGAAATGAAGTTTCCTCTGGAAGATCAGCCTCTGGGTGATACTTGCACTGTCTGTTCAGGGGTTGGCCATACTAATCCAAAACTGAAATCTCCCCAAGATCAAGACCAAGAGGTGGAAAGAATCATTATCTGTGTAAACATGTTGCAGCTGCATACAACAATTTACTTTTGCAGCAACTCAATGAAGGAAGTGTTATGATCTCAGTTTACAAGTGAGGAAACTGAGGCAGAGTGGCAAATAAATTGCTCAAAGTTATGCCAAAAAAGAAAGAAAGAAAGAAAGAAAGAAAGAAAGAAAGAAAGAAAGAAAGAAAAGAAAAGAAAAAAAAATAGAATTAAAGAGTGTCAGTCTCTAAAGCCTGTAGTCTTTCCCTAATAGAACATGTTTGCTACTGGATTTGATTCTACTTTGGGGAGTTATCTTGGATTTGCTGGACCTATTTTGGAAATGATGAAGAGTTATTTCTGTCTGGATAAGCTTTATACACCAAAGAACAAAGCACATCATATTTATACATATGAAAAGCCATTTGGAGTGTGCTATAGAGGATTCTCACTTTGACGTGTTCTCACACATGGTAAGAGCTGACCCAGTGCAAGAATCTAACACAAAATTTCCAGATTCTTATTTATCATATTGTACTAAAACCAGGAAGCTTGGAAATCCAGTTAGCTATTGGCTTTCCAACTCCTAATATGAACAGAAGCCACGTAGGGCAAAATGTCTTTATTATTGTCTTCTTTTTCCAGAAGTTCCATTCTAAAATATCAGTCACACTTACTCCTGTATTCTACTTTGAGTAGTAGAGTGTTGGAATGTGATTTAATACTTCGTTTAACAGCTCTTTCTTCCCTCCCTCCCTCCTACCTTCTACTTTTAGCTCAGGTTTCTGGATATATAAAATTAAAATGTAAACTGTGGTGGGTGCATGATTTACAGAGATGGAATCCACCTTGTTCTTTAGGCCAAACCTTTAGATATTTTTTTTCCTATCTATCTAACAGACTGTAAGTTTCCTATAGGCCAGGCTCCAGGCCTCATTCATTTTTGTAGCGTCATCCTTCTCTACATGAGGCTTATTGTGGTACCCTGCAATACCTATACAGATAAGTAAAGATGATGAGGTCATAAAGTTTTTTTATTTTTATTTATTTATTTATTTTTGTGTGTGTGTGTGTGTCCTATTCCCAAGAAAATAACCTCGATGGATGTCTCAATGGTTAAAGTTTTTTACTGCAGTCTAAATGAGAATGATCTGTTTAGTTCAAAATTGGCAGAGGCTTTTATGCTATTTAGGGTGCTTTGGCAGCAGAACAACCAACTAAACATGTCTTCATGAGCAAAGTTAAATAAGGGCTGGGGAGATTGCTCAGTGACTAAAGGTGCTTTCTTGCAAAGCCTTCTAGTACCCAGATGATGACAGACTCACAAAGTGGCCCCGTATCTGGATTTTGTATGTGATGGCAAGAGGCTCTGAAGCACCCCTTCTCTCTCTATCTATCTACTATCTATCTATTGATCTATCATCATCATCCATCTATTCGACATACCACTCTGAAATAAATTTTTAAAAATGAAAAATTTCAAAAAGTTTAAAGTTAAGTGAAATGATGAGAACCTTGTAAAGGGAGTTTCAAAGTTGGTGTGATGCACAATTGAAGTCACCCAGGACATAAGTTCTTTGTATATTTCATTCTGTCTTCCTGGGTGTCTGTCTCTTGGTGCCAGATGGGTGTATCATGTATCTCTCATATATTGGCTTCCCAGAATTCATTTCAAAGGGAGAAACAAAATAGATTTGGAAGAGTTTCTTCACTTATTTTTCTCCTTTAACTAGTGAAGAAATTGCTCAAGAAGGCCTTCAGTATACTTCTTCCTTCACCTCATTGGCTAAGATCAACACTCACCCCTCCACCAGTGGCACTTGGTGAATAGGACTACAATGTTTGTGAGCAGCTTAGATCAGTCACGGGGCACGGCATGTATAGACAAGGATTTTGCCTCTTTCTAACTATCTCTAAGTTATCTTCCTGCTATTACCTGCTTGGACAGCATCAGGATTTTGGGCTTAAGGATGAAATGAGGCAGAGCTGTTATGGAGGAATCAGCAGCAGCAGCATCTGTTACCCTCCTCTATGAAATAATTTGTCATAAATTTTATCTCTCAGAGATGTGAGCTCATTTGGGGAATACTTTAGGCACATGAACACGGGTAAAGGCTCATATTTGCTTGTTACTTGACTATTACAGTTTATGTAATTTAATTTAGTTCATGCATAATCAAGCTAAGAGTGAGCATATTTAGAAGTTACAGATGGGAATACTCAGAATCAATTTGCCCATAAGTTAGTAGCACCCTTAAGTACCAATCTTTGTTCTTCTGACCATAAAGCCTATGGTCTTCTCTCCATGCTGCACGGAGGACCTCTTATGTGATCATGAAAAGCATATTTGAGATGCCACAACCTGCTGAGGATCAGAGGGCTATGATTTTAGATTGGCAAAGAATCTGATAGCCTTCAGTGCATTGTGAGCCTTAGATGGTGCCTGTTGCCAGTAAGAGTTCAATTCCTAAGCAGAAAGTACTCTTCTAAGTTTGTAAATGAGGGGATTAAATCTTCACATTCATTCACTTATATTTCAGTATGAGAAAAGCCTTAAATGAGAGTCAGATACTAAAAAGTTCAACTGACAAGCTACCAGGCTGTCTATGGCCCTGCTTCCCACATAATAGCATCGACGTTCTGACAGGAAAAGGAAGGAGTCTGGATTACAATAAATACCTTCCTGGACCCAAACTTTCATAGAGTGTCTTTTCAGAATGTGGCTACTCTTTCTATAGATGCAGTGTTATGCTTTTTAATACTTCTTTTTTGGAATAAGCCAGCCTGGGAGATGGTTCTGTCTTAACTATAATAATATGAACCTGTGATTAGTTCCCCAGGACACATTCCCCTTCTCTGTGCACTAGCCCAAATTTCTACTTGAAAACACTTTACTCCTCATTGCACCTGTGTGGTTTAAATGCAATGGCCCTTACTCCCATATTCAGGAAATCAATCATGATTTTAATGCATAAATATGAGTGTGTGTGTGGTGTGTGCAGTGTGTGCATGTGCATGGATTGTGCATTTCTCTGGAGGCCAGAGAACAAGATGTCTCTCTCAGGAACAATGTACATTTATTTTTAAAACCTAAGACTCACTAATTAGACTAGATTAGCTGGTCAACACATCCCAAGGAACATCATGTTTGTGCCTTCTGGGTACTGAGATTATATGATCATACAACCACACTTGACATGTATGTGGTTACTACGGGTTGAATTCAGGTCCTCATTCTTCTAAGGCAAGTGACTCCTACTTCATTCTAGTGTTTCCTTAAATTTAGGCCTGGTAATCTTGGCCAAATGAGAACATAATATAGTTACTTTAAATTTATGAGCGTTAAAACTATCCATTTGTTCAGTGAAAACAATTTTAAAACATTGCTTTACATTTTTCTCAATATATTGGTTCTCTGGTACTTGTAATAGCACTAGTTTATCTACCCCAAATTCAGTCTAAAATAATATATAGTACAGTATTTACATCTTCATTTAAAGGAAAATAGAAAGACCTAAATATTTTAAAACAAATCAAGCTTTTTGTCAAAAATAACTAGTTAATATGTATTATTTTTGCATATGAGTTCTATGTGTGGGGTGTAGAGTATGTGTGTGTATATGTGTATGTGTGTATGATGTACACATGTCTATTGCTGATGTGGTGCCTCATGCTTGTGCCTACGAAGACCACAGGAGAACACTGAGTGTCTGCCTTTATCGCTCATTTTCCTGCTTTTCCTTGAGATAGAGTCTCTTACTAAGATGCCAGAGCGTGCTCTTTTGGTGAGCCCCAGCAATTCTCTGGTCTCTTCTATACACAGGACTAGGGTGACAGATGTGTGTAAGCATGCCCAGATATTTATATGAGTGCTGGAGAACCAAACTCAGGTGGTCTCAGGTCATTTCAGACACTCATGCTTGAAGAGGAAGTGTACTTAACCTCTAAGACATCTCTTCAGCCCCTTATATGTATAATTAATGCATCCCAATAAAAGGGGGATTAGTTAAGCTAGTTGCTACATGCTAATCCAATCTTAGAATGTAACAGCGTTCTTAGAGTATGCGTTTCTGATCAGAGGCATGCTTAAATTTGTGAATGCAGTTTTGGCTAGGTGGCAGGTCTTACAACAACTTAGTTGTAAAAGACTAGTTTGGGCTGGGGAGATAGCTCAGTGATTAAGACTCTTGCCTACAAAGTCCCAGGACCAGAGTTTTATTCCCCAGTACCCACATAATGCCAGATGTACAAGGTGGCACATGCATCTGGAGTTCATTTTCAGTGGCTAGAGGTCCCGGCACACCCATTCTTTCTTTTTATATCTGTCTCTTTGCTTTCTCTTTCAAACAAATAAATAAAATATTTTATAAGACTAGTTTGCTCAAAAGTTTTTTCAGTGAGGATTTGTTGTCATATAAAACTATCTAGAATATTTTTCATTCTAGTTGAAAATTTCCTATGCAAAGAAAAATGCCCTGAGAAGGTGGTGGGTACATTAATTGTCCGTACAAAGAAGTGGGAGACAAAGGAGGAGATGGAAGTGCAAGAAGAGTGTGTTAGCAAGAGAAGATGAAAGAAATGAATGACAAAGGGATGCTTTTTCTGAAGCTGAACATTATGAAAGTCATCAGGATATGGTTTCCTGCCTAACACCACTCCACTGGTGGCCATTATCTAGAATTACTCATTGTCTGCATTCCATGATTCAGCAGTCTGAAACATTACCACAGCTGTAGTGCCTCAGTGGGTCTGATCCAGTAACAGAAAAGGTTATGTTCCCATAAAACCTCATCTAGAACAAGACCAAGTAACATGAAAACATCTGTCATAATGTTTAAATGATATGAATTAGAGTTTTCAAAATAAGTATTGGCTTGGGAGGATTTTTTTCATTCTATATTCTCATAGCTTTCTAATGATCAACTCTGTAGGTTTGTCACACTATAGTAATAATAGTAATAATAAATATTTCTAATCCAACCTGAGCCTGTTATCTTTTAAATCACACATATTCACATATAAGATATATTTTTACTTGATGGCACACTATTTTTTCTTAATTTTATTTTATTATTTTCTCCCCACTTTTGACAATAGACCTGTTAAATGTGTGCCTGAGGGTCTGCAATTAAAGATGAGAGAAATGCTGTTTAATAAAGTTGGGATCAGGCATTTTAAAAGAATGCTTTTGCTCAGAACTGCTGCAGAGTTGACCTGCTTATAAGAAATAGTTCTGCTAGAATTAGAAGTGGAAATAAGGGGATGATAATGAAATACAGTTTAACCAGTAAAGGGCGGTGAACATATGTATCACTCCACACCACACAAATTTGCTGCCAGTTTAGATATAGAGCTGTGGGTTCCTATTGTCAGGCTATTCTATTTTCTGTTAGAAAGGCTAACTTTGAAATACCATTTTCAGGAAGAAAAGCTGGAACAAGAGCTTCATTAACATGCTTAAATTATTTCCTTGAATGTCTCTTATTTGGTTTGTAGTTATGAGATGCTTTCCTTATAAGTCATCCATTTATTCATAACTTATGGGAAATAGGATGTTTACTAATGTTTACTAATGGTCAAGTATACATATCTGGAGACACTGGAGTGTTGTTTTAGGTTAGAGGTCAAAGTCAAAGTAGAGACTATCAATCAATCAGGCAGTCACTTGCCTTTGTGCTATGATTAGATTGCAGCTATATTTACATATATTGGGCAGAGGAGTAACTTAAATGTTTTTCTTTTCTCTTCTACCTACAATGCTAAGAGTATGTCCATAGGTAGCATAGGCTGTGCCAAGCACTGCTGCTTGATTTTAGTTCTTAATGAGCAATTATGAGAAGTCTCTTATTAATATTAAGAAGTAAGCATATATTTGATGTATCATAATGTAATTTCTTATTCCTTGTTTAGTTTAAACATAAAGCATATTTTGGTTTCCCTTAGGAGAGTTTACTGCTAAAAATTCAGTCAAAACCTTCAGCTCATACTAAGAATGTCATAATCCTCACATTTTCATTTACCATTGATTGTTTATCTGTCATCTGCCTATCTATCTATCTATCTATCTATCTATCATCAACTCTTAATTTTGACAACAAGAATAGTCTTTCAGTTTGCCCTCTTTATACATTTTTCAAGCCAGTCTTTATGGAAATCTTTGTTTACATTTACCATCATAATGTTGTTTGCATAGAAACTTAAAATATACTGAATCCCAGCATCATAAATAAAATAAGGGCTGGAGAGATGGTTTAGCAGTTAAGGCACTTCTTTGTGAAGACTAAGGACTCAAGTTCTATTCCCCAGTACCCACATAAGCTAGATGTACAAGGTGATGCATGTGACTGGAGTTTGTTTGCAGTGGCTAGAGGCTCTGGCATGCCCATTCTCTCTCTCTTTCTCTCAAATAAATAAAATAAAAACTACCTGACCTCCACATGGCAGGAGCTCTCTATAAAATAAATAAATAAATAAATGTTCTAGAAAAGGAAGAAAAAGGGAAAGACAGTAATAGCAAAGCAGTATAAATGAAAAGCAAAAGGATTTGGGAAACAACAACAACAAAAATACCAAAGAGAGCCTAATATTCATTAGAGTTAAAATTAGCTGAAGGAAAACAATAATCATAACTTAAAACATTTTCCAGCTTTTGGAATCAGCAGCTTTTATTTCTAGCAATTCTCCTTTTGAAGTACAAGAGATTCCCCAAATGGGTCTATGAATGGGACAAGAGAGGCTATCCCCTGATTTAAAAGTCTCCCTTCAAATATGCAACAAGGCTAATGGAAGATTGACACTGAGAGCAGTTCCCAGTGGCCTCTTGGCCGAGTTCACCCTCCTGCTCCTTCATTATCACCCCAGATCATCTATTTAGAGAGGTGGAGGCATTGCGTATCTGGAATCAAGGCAGAGCAACCTCCTCATTTCTCATGCTCTGAGGCCACTCTTTGCACTGATAATTGCCAAGCATTGCTTTCAAGGCTAACGCCTACCAGGAAACAAAGGGTCCCTTTGAGGATGAATCTGCGACTATCCCGGTGCCCCCAAAATTACATGCTGGGAAATGTCTAAGTACCAGAAATGATTGTGTTTTTCTTCAAGAATTCTTTGTGGACCAAGTATAAAAATGGGTTGTGAATGAGAAGCTTTTGCTAAACACAACAGTTCAGAAAGAAAGAACTGGAAGGAAGTCAAGGGGAAGCTAAGGTGCCTGATAAAGGACTATGGATACATCTGCCCCGTTGCCAGTGTTGTCAGGCTGGCTGCACAGATATGGTTTCGTTTGTTCCTCACAACCATCCCATCAAATCATTCAATACGTTTATATTTTAAACATAAATAAATGGAGGTTTAGGGCTGTAACTTGACCATGTACACTGAATTAGGGAGGGTCAAGGCTGAAACTCAAACCCAATTATTTTCTCTAGAAAACCTACGTTCCAATCCCAGAATGCAAAGCTTCTTGTGCCAAATAGAGAAAGCCCCCTGACACAGAACTTACCTGGTATAGAATCTTCAGGAGGAGTCCAAGAATCTCTGCAAACTCATTTTATCTATGAAGAACTTGCTGTACTTAGCTTGAGGGGACAAAAAGCTACACCCTGAAAGCACCAGTCTGAACGAGCAGCTTCCTGAAATGAAGAGAAGCAACTTCTAGGGAAAACCTGCGCTGCTGTACACTCTGCCCAGTCCAGTGAGAAGTTAAGCTTGAAAACTTTACCCTGGGGCACAGCAAAGATCTCAATCAACCCTGCCTGAGGCCTCTGTGATCTGTAGGCTTCACATTGTGGGACAAAGTAAGCTGATAACATGTAGCAAGTCATGTTACAAAGAAAAACGTTTCGTAATTGTGCCTATGGCTTTAAAAATATCTATTACTTTTATATGGTAGTTTATAGAGGATGGTTCCTGTTGGCAAAAGGGCTATTGTGCCTATCTGTGACCTTCCATTTGTCTTCCTGGACTTTGTTTATTTAAATAATTCACTACCTGTAGAGAGGATATAGTTTGGGCTATCTGTTGTGTGTTGTATCTCGCAGTGTGTTGTGAAATAAATATTTTAGGTACAGAGCTGGGGTGTTGCTCATTGGTAGAGGGAATGCTGAAAGCCCTGGGTTTGACCTCTAGCACCAAAAACCAAAGCAAAAATGTGCATCTTTGTGACTACTTCGTCGGAACATCTACTGTAGCATCCATGGAGGAGTCCTTATAAAAAGCCACTTGGGATGTTGAGAGGAAGTAGTTACATTTGCTGAGAAAGAACAGGCAGGACAGTATGTTCACCATCTCAGTGATATCTGCATATGGCTTTCATTTATTTCAGAAACTACTAATAGAAATTGTACCTTTCCTCCGGCCTCCCACTGTTCTTCACAGCAGGATATATTAGTCATGTCAGAGCCAAATTTACCTCTGTCCCACACAACCCCTCTCTTATCTGGCTGATGGTTACTGTAAATTACTGACATCAGCAAGACTTTGTCAGGAAACTTAGGTAACCGAAAACTCCAGAGAAGTTGGAGAAAATGCATTCCGGATTATTTCAGGCTTCTTCCTCTTTAGCAGGGTTCATGTTCCTCATCTGAGTCATTGCTAAAATAGTTCAAGGCTGTTCTCCAATCTAATATTTAGAGAAGGTTTACTTATTCATGTTTCCTTTTCACTTACTTCACCTGGGCTATAGTGCATTTTGCCTCACTAATTCAACATTTTAATATCCATCAGTGGAGGTAGTAACTAGTGAGAAATAAGGTTGTCCATCCCTGTGGATAAATCCATGCCCTGTTATAACCCTAGTTAATTGTTCTCAAGTATCTTCAGGCATTTTAAATTATGAGGTTGTGTTGGTACTCTTCCACACATATACATCATTCATTTTCTATGCTGTTTTTTATATCACAGACTTGTCTGTCTAGTTAGCTAATGGCTGGATTTAGGGGGAGACCAGATTCTGCTGACAGCCTCTTCTCAGAGGACTCTCCTTATTTTATGGTACTTCTTGGGTTTCAGGCTTTGTGCTGGCTCTAGAGTGAGTCAGTTTGCATCTTTCCCTTCTAGGACCATGCTACCTTTGGGGAACCAGCTTTTGGACCAGTGTGCTGATGCAGCATAAACAGGATCTTCATTAAAGCCCAGAGGAGGGGTATTTTTAGGGCCATTTTAGAGAAGGAGTTCTTAAGATGACTTGTAAGCTATGTACTGAAGGACAAAAGAGAATGCAGGGATGTGTGTCCAGGCAGATATATAATTGAACAGGAGGGAAGAGAGTAGGTATCCAATCATGAAAGCTGCATGAATCCAGTTAAGGAATATGACCTGTATCTTAGATGCTTTGGGTGACCATGAAATGATTTTTATATAGGACTTTGCTAATCAAATTTGTACTATTTAATTCAGTGGATATTTATTTCTGTTTATCAGAATATCTTAATTGAACAAAATAATAAATTTTATTATAATATTTTCCTACATGTAAACAATGTACCTCATCAGTACTCATACTCACTTTCCTACTGGACTCCCTTTCCCCATAGTCCTCCTTGTACTTTCATGACATTAAAAAGAAATCTAGATTCCACACGAGAGAAAATGTGCCATTCTGAGTATGAATTATTAGGCTTAACATGATGATTACCACTTCCATTTGGTTCCCGCCCCCACAAATGATATAATTTTATTCTCTTTTATGGCTGGATAATACTCCATTTCGTGTACATATATGTCAGTGAAAATTTATTGACTATCTCCTTGGGTGTAGTAATTCACAGAAGTGGTTGTACAAGGATATGTAGTCCTTATACTGAAGAAGCTTATAGGGTTAAGCGTTCTGGGGCTGGAGAGATAGCTCAGTGGTTAAAGTCATTTTCTTACAAAGTCTGATGATATGGACTCAATTTCCCAGTAACCATGTAAAGCCAGATACACAAAGTGGCACATGAATCTGGAGCTCTTTTGCAGTAGCAGGAGGTCCTGGCAACCTATATTCTCTCTTGCTTTCTCTCTCTCTCTCTCTCTTTCTATTTATCTGCCTTTCAAATAAATAAATACAATTTTTAAAATTGTATTTAAATATTTAAATTGGAGATTTTGTTACACAAGCAGGAATTGAAGCTGAGGGTGTTGAAAGAGTCACTGAATCCCGGTGGTAGGAGTGAGGAGAGAAGAGAGCCCAGAGGGGCCCTGAGAAATGCCACCATTTAAGGGTTGAATGAAAAGTAAATCTTGGTCAGTGTGTAGGAGGAAAACCAAGAAGAATGTGGTTAGGGGTTTAAAAGAGTACTCTCAAGGCGGAAGTCATCAATGGGAATAAAAGCTGTCTGTTCTATGTGTAAAGATGCTCTATGATTTTTAAAACAAATTAACTACATTAGGTGGGACTGTTATTGCTAGAAACATGCAATAACGGACTAATGGCATATAAAAAAATACCACAACGTTTAGACAAGAAGCACATTAAAGCAGGCTTTCAAGATGATACACTATCTTTTAGATTTAAAATGTAAAGGGTGGCATCACCCTTTCCTTGAAGAAGACATAGGATTGAGTTTGTTTTTCTAGCTAACAGATAAAAGATGTTCAGAAAACTGTCCCTCTCTTTCTCACCTACATCTCTTGTGGTCCACTCGTGGGTGGGCCAGCAGTGGCAGGCCTGGAGTAACGAGGAAGAACAGAGCTCTTGGATGTGTCTGAGAACTTGCACTAACTGGTCTCACTGGTTCCCAGAGGCAGGCCACGGGCTGTAAGAGCAATATATCAAAACACACACCAGTTGACTCATTCCTGTCTTGCCTCACTCACGGAACTCCCAAAGTTCTTCCCAAATCTTAGTGACCTAAGAACATTGCAGGAATTGTTAGCTAATTTCATAGGAGATGTGGAGCTCAAGAAGGGTAAGATCATAACAGAGTAATGAGTTTGACAAGTCTATCACTCATCTCTATGTCCTCATATTGAAAAAAATAAATATGCTTGGATTTGGCACAGTCTTTAATTTTAAAAGGTTATTGTTTCTCTGACATTTCTACCTGAAACAAAGTCTTAGTTCCCACACAACACCCTTTTCTTTTGCTTTCTGGATCTCCTGTTATCTTGGTCTGCTCTGTGACACAGTTTCCCAGTTGATGTTTTCCTTTCTCATTTCCCTCTTCTTAGCACTGACATGGTCCACAAACCTGTAACCAGAATGTCTGACTCACTCTGTGCTCCTCCTGCTAATGGACACCATGTGGAACAGGAGGCAGGAAAAATACTCTTTACAGGAAATCAGCCCATAATGCTTGCACTTCAATGACCTTTGCTATAAGAATTTAATTATCCTAATTTAAAAGATTACCTTATAGAAAGAAGACATTTGGGAAAAAGAGTAGGCAGTTTGTCTTTATCCTGAAGGCCTGCATCTGAAAACCAAAACAGGATAGTCCTGTTTAGCTCAGACATTGATGTATTTTTTTTTACTCTGGTCCCGAGAACCTTGCCATGTCTTATTTTGCAGGGTACACTAACTTCTGAGAGCTATGCTAACAAATTACTGCAAACTGATGGCTGAAAACAAGGTTCTGAAGGCTAGAAGTCCAAATTCACAATATTGGTAGGGCTGCTTCCTTCTGGGGAACCTAAACGAGAATATGTTCCATCTCTCCTTTGCTTCTGGGAAAAGCCGGCACTGGCACCGCCACAGTTTGCAGATGCATGCCTCCAGTTTCTGTCTCTGTCTTTTCAAGGCCTTCCTTCTCTGTTTCTATGCCACGTTATATTTTCCTCTTTCATATGTCATGTTGGATAAGTGTACTCCAATAATTTCAGATTAACTTGCTTACTGCTGCAAAGACCTTGTTTCCAATTAAGATCATAGTTACAGGTATCAGTGGACAGGACTTTGGCATATCATTTGGGGCAAAACACAATTTAGTTCAACTGGGGATTAGCATCCAGTACTGACTCTCCTTTCCCAGTCTCTCCTCCACCTCTGCTTGCTTTTCATTTCTGACAGCTTCCCTCTCTGTATTATTTCAGGCTTGTGAGCATCCCATTTTCTGGGGGCAGGTACTGAAAATCAAACATATATTTTTCTTTACTCAATAAAAGCAAACTTGCCTGTACTCCTCTGGTCACAGCTTAACTCCCAATTATAGCAAGGATAAAGTAACTCAAGAGAAGATGACTGAGGTGTTAAGGCACAGCCTTTACCTAAAGAAGCTGGTGGAACTTTTTTTTTTAATAATGGGTAAGATTCCCATCTGGGTTGTTCCCTTTACCTGTGCAAAGTATGGGTCCTGCCTCTCTGTGCCTCTGTTATGGCGATGTTATGGTGGCAATTTGATCTATCATTGAACTGGTGCATTTATGTGTCCCATGATTTTGAGCATACCAAGGAAGATCCACTCCTCCAAGGGATGTCCATCAAATATGAGAATTTTGCTGTAGAAAATGCCAGCCTGGGTAAAGCATGTGGAATATAAACCCTGGATAATTTTTAAAGCATGAACATTAGAGCAGGAGGGAATTCAGTTGGTAGGAAAAAGAATAAAGTAAACGTCATCTCCCTGCCCTCTTGTTTTTGTGTTTTCACTCTGGGGTGGGCAAAGGCTGCCAGTCTTGCCTGGCTTGTCTGTCCCTCCCCTCTCAGTGGTGACAGAGTCATATTAAGGCCTGCATGTCTGTCTCACAGGTGTGGGATCTACTTGCCAATTTAGGAGACTTTGGAGAAATCTCCCATGGTGGTTGTAAAGAGAAAAGGAGAGAGATAATAGTTCATTGGCATCAGTAATCTGCTTCCTCCCACCATTGGATTGTGGGAATAATAGGCTCAAAGCTGTCCTCCTCCACCCGCTCCCTGGGCTCTGCCACTGTCAGATTCTCTTCCCTTCCCCACAACTGGGAGCTCGAGGGAGCAGATTGTTTTGGCTGGAATTAGCCGGGCACAGATGGTACCACCTGCTGCATGTTCCTTACTTCTTATTGGTTTCTCTCACAGCTTTGCGACTTTTTGTATTTTTTAGAAGTTCAGAGGAAGAGGAAATGGCTGAGGCCCTTGCTCATGCCTGATTCTTGCACAGCTGTCTGGAGCAAACTGGCAACTGTGCTGGAACGCGCATTGGGAAAGGTGCTTCCATGGTAATCTGCCTTACTGGCATCCTGTTTGCCGTACTGAATGCTTCAGTTTCCAAAACACAAACTTTCTATAGGCCAAACAATTTCTTCTTTCTAGTCTGACAGATCTGTTTGTGGCCAGAAGCAAGGCAGGTGGTCTTGTGGGAGTCTGAGAAGTGAAATTTCTCTCATTCTAGAATTCAAATGTCAGGTTACTGCCCATTTGTAGACAGCTCACTGGATTAATAATCCAAGACTCCTTGGAGTCCTACTGTGGAACTGAGAGATTAATACATTTAATTTGCTCACCCATAGCACCTTCACATTGGACCAAAGTGTCTAAAAAGGCCTAATTTTGAAATCCTCTACTACTCTTACTTCATATCCCACCCTTCTCCCTCTTCTATGATGATTTCTTAGATGGCTTTCTTTCATTCTCCAAAAAGCCAAACACATTCATGCCTCATGTATGTCACCTACTGCTTCTTCCAGGAACACTCTCAGGCAAGCTCTTCACATATTCACTTCTCATCCTTTGGGCTCATCTAGAATGCTACCCTCCCAGAGTGGCTGGTCTTGATGAGTTTGCCTGCAGCTCACCTTCATCACATTCACTCACTATTACATCACCCTCCTTTATTTTCAGCTAACATTCTTCTCTCCAGGGGTCTATATAATTATTGTAATATAGAATTTCTACCTTTTCCACTGAATGTACTCTTCCGAAGGAGAGTTGTTGCCTGCTTATTCACCACTGTATTCTGAGGAAACAAAGCAGTGCTTTTGTTCATTGTTAAGTTCTCTCAACAATAGACATATGGTGTTATTTTGCGTTAAAATAGAGGAAGCAGCATAGTGTGGAAGGAGCATGTTTGGGATTTTCGTATAAGTGTAGGTTTTTGGAACTTATTATTTTATCCTAGTTGTGTATATCTATCTCTGCCAGATTGTAGGAAACTTCAAATCAGTAATCCTATCTGGTTCATCTCTATCATTGCAGAGTACTTGGCATTGTGCCTTGTAGATGATAGACACTCAGTAAATTGAACCATTATTAATGTTGTAACTGTTGTTATCTCTTAGTATTGTAGAACATCTAAGTGTAATAGAAATATAAGAAAAGCAATAAAAGCATTAGTGGCAACTCCTTTTAACAATTAAAAGCAGTAAGATGGTTAGGGAGATGGCTCAATGGACAAAGTGCTTCCATGGTGATACAGGTTTGAGGACTGGAGTTTGCATCCCTAGCACCCATATAAAAGTCGGAGGTGGAAGTGCTAGTCTGATGTCCCAGCAAGCCTACAGTGAGAAGGGTGGCAGAGACAGGAGAATTAGAAGTTCTTAAGCCAAGTAGACTGGCAAACACAGCATCAAACAATTTAAAAAAAAATCCCTGTCTCAAACAAGGTGGAAAGTTACACATGTAAATACAAATGATGAAAGAAAACAAGTCAGTAACAGCGCCTTCGTCATAACTGGAGATGTGGTTTATGGTTCTGGTTCTACTTGCAACTTTGGGATATTTGGGGTTTTATTGCCTATAAGCTGCAGCATTTGAAGATCTTGGGCTTTCATGAGAGAGTGTGTAGGATTTCTTCTGACTTTAACTTTCTTTGGTCTATTTCCATATATTCTGACACTCCTGAGGTAGACTTGTGAATCTACCAGTGTTGTGGTTACTCTGACCAGACTCACTGCTCTATTTCCTCTGCTGATCACGTTTAGGTCTTTCAGTACATATGGGGTTCAGAACAGTCACGACTAAGAAAAGAATGATGGTGCAAACTTGGAAGGTGGGCTCAGACTAGAGGTTGTAGGTTGTGAGTAGAGGCTATATGGAACTCACAACTCCTCAATGGACATATATGCATTTGTCAAGATCCTTTTGAAAAGCAGTGGACAAATGCATTGCCAGCAGCTGGTCATTTTTGAAGAGTATTTTTCAAAATTGACTCTCTAGCTGCCAGTTTACTGGAGATTCTAGGCCCTACCAGTGAGTAACCACAGATGCTATGACATCTTAGCATAACACATACTTCCAAAGTAGATTATTCTCATTCCATTCTTGCATGGAAGAGTTCTTATAGAGCAGAACAAACTGCTTGCAGGAAGTACAGAAACTAACTCACACATTTTGATGTTTCCAGAGCCATTTGAAAGGAGTGTTTTGGAACAGTGCTTCAGAAGATAGGCTTCTGACAATCTGTGCCTAGCTGCTTTCCAGGTTATGGTGGGGCAGAAACAAACACTAGCATGTTCTCAAGCACACCTAAGTGTCATTATCTACAATTGCAGCTGGTAGATTGCTTGCTTTTATTTTTCCAGAGGTTACAAATGTAAAAAGTTTCTTTCCAGTGAACAAAATTTTTAATAATTTTAATGTAGACAACAAGGTATGCCATAATAAAGTTATACCACTAAGGGATTTATAATACAGGCTGTTTGTAGATAAAAGCTCTGGCTCTACCAGTAGAAAAACTCCTGGAAAAGTATTTATGCAAGTCATTAACTCAATTTTCATTTTAAAAATCAAGGCAGGGGGCTGGAGGAATGGCTTAGCAGTTAAGGCATTTGCCTGCAAAGCCAAAGGACCCTGGTTCGATTCCCCAGGACCCACATAAGCCAGATGCACAATGGGGTACACACATCTGGGATTCGTTTGCAGTGGCTGGAGGCCCTGTCATGCCCATTTTCTCCCTGTTTCTCTCTCTCCCTCTTTCTCTGTCAAATAAATAAATAAAAATAAAATATATATTTTTTAAATGATGGCAGAGCCGGGTGTGGTGGCACATGTCTTTAATCCCAGCACTTGGGAGGTAAGAGGACTGTGATGAGTTTGAGGCCACACTGAGAATACAGAGTGAATTCCAGGTCAGCTTATGCTAGAGTGAAACCCTACCTTGAAAAACTGGAAAAAAAAATCATGGCAGTGTACATTAAGCAGTTCTTGTGGTTAGAATTCTTAATGTAAGGTTTTGTTGCCTGTTCTATCACCATTTATTTTTAAATGAATGTAGTATTTGCCTTTGATAAAAGCACTTTATATTGAAGAAGAGTAAAGGCATCTGCTCAGATGGTAGGTTGGACATTCCTAGGCAGACTTCAAGAGCGGATGGTTTTTCAAGGGTTAAAGTGAGGTGGGCAGAGTGGTTTGTACTTCTCTTTTTTCCCTCTGGCCTATATGTGTCTTTAACGGGAAGCCTATGAGCTTACACTTTCTAAGCACGTTCAATAATGAGGTGGTAGACCTCTACAGAATGTTTTAGGATGGCAGGAAGTGGTTGGGAATTATTCAATAGTTAGCGTTCTCTCTTTGTGTATGCACCAATCCTGGGCTGCACTGCAGGGTTGGGAAATGTTGTTTGTGTTGGAAGTGGTGGTGTTCAGAAGACGTGTAAAAACCAAGGTCTAGGTTGCTGTGGTCAGTAAATATACCACAATGTCTCCTCTGAACCTAGGGATGTTCTTGAGTTTCCTTTCTAAATTTATATTCTCTTATTCATCTGTATTTTTAAAGTAATTTGAAGGCTGCATTTCTTTTTTGCCTAAACACAACTAGAGTAGAGCATAACTGTAATTCATTGCCTATAATAAGACTCTTTTAGGAATGGATAAAACTGATTCCTTCTAGTTTAAAGAAAAGTCATATGTTAAAAGCTGTGTCCTGTAACATGGAAAAAGTTAAAATATTTTCTTTATTTGATTGTTGGAATACTTTATAGATTACATCAAAGGTTTATGAAGCTACCTTCAGAACTTTCTATTTTTCCAGTGTTAACATTTTAGATGCTTTCAATAACAAAAAAGAAAGTACCTCAAAAGTTCATATTCCTCCCATCTATTGAGTATTTTTGTACAAAAACTATTTAAGTGTACTTAGTAAAGTTATCTACACACATGTGTATGCATAGACATGGTCAAATGCATGGGTGCACACACACACACACACACACACACACACACACCTACACACATACACACATGCTTTCTTTTGACTGATCTGAACATGGTCAGAACAGGATCTGACTGCACAAACCTTTCCCTGACTGTTTCCTTATGTTAGTTCTGCTCCTTCTGAGTTCTATGCTTGCCAATGCTAAATTTCTTGCCAGGGCAGTAGTCTATTTTTAACATTTTGGGGGCTTATCCTGTGTTCCTAATCTAACAGGCATATTCTGAAGAGTGAAAGAAAGCTGACTGGGTGCACTTACAAATCAGGATCATCAGGATTTGCAATTTGTGTGGAATCAAAGCTATGAATGTGGAAGACCAATTAGAATACTTAAAAGATCATTTGTCACTGCTTTAATCTTCATGTATTTTTTGCTCATCATTTTCTTTGAGTAAAATTATTAGAATCTTTGTCACATTCTTTTCAAGGCCAAATGGGGATGATGATGTTCATTTTTTACTTTCAACATGTCATACTAGATTATAGGTGGTAGGTGATTGTTTTATTAGAGGAAGTTTTAGCTTGTGGCACATTCAGCATTGTATCATCTCCATGTCACATTTCTGATTAATTCCATATTTCATATACAAATGAAGACTGAGGGATTTGTTTCTGTTACTTAATAGCATTTGTTTAATTCAGAGATTAATATATCATCTTCAACCTTGAAACAGAGGCCCTCTGAAACATCAGACCCAAAAAATTGGACACGGCCTACTAGCCCAAAAAGAACATGTTGCCAATTATCTCCATGTTTATTTGAATATTTTTGCTCTAAAGGAAGCAATCATTCCTTTATACTTCTTTAAATTTAGTATTGACATTTTTATTTTGGGAAAGGAGGTCTTTTTTTTTTTAACATGGATACAGGAAACGAAAACTCTCCAATAAAAATATTGTCTAAAAAGTTTGCTTTGTCTGCATGATTTACTAAATATGTACAATTTCAATTCACAGCGAAGGTAACAAAGATTTCAACAGCCAACATCACAAATGTCTCAAGTTCTAAAAAAAAAGTTCACTGTGCACAGTTTAACAATTTAATTGAATAAGAACCAAAGCTAAGCCTTCAGTCTGAATCTTGTTTTTTTTTTTTTTATGATAGGCACAAGCCATGTATTTTCTTCATCTTTGTTACATAATGCATATTCAGTGACTAAAAGCCCCTTCCCATTTTAGTATAGTAGGTTATGTCAGTACATACTGAAGACAGGCATAAACTGCCTCCTGATTCACCAATATGATTCATCATGTGTTCATATATATAGTAATATTTATTAATATATAAAATGATCAGATGAGTCACCTCTGTGTTTTTGTAATGTCTTAATCTGTAGGAATGTTTTGCTGCATGTATAAAGTTTTAATTTTTCTAGTTGTGTATGTAAGC